>NW_024871358.1:17500-25000 GCF_019054845.1 Dipodomys spectabilis | reverse complement strand
GGTCAGGGTCAGGGTCAGGGTCAGGGTCAGGGTCAGGGTCAGGGTCAGGGTCAGGGTCAGGGTTAGGGTCAGGGTTAGGGTTAGGGTTAGGGTTAGGGTTAGGGTTAGGGTTAGGGTCAGGGTTATGGTTAGGGTTAGGGTTAGGGTTAGGGTTAGGGTTAGGGTTAGGGTTAGGGTGAGGATAAGGGTTAGGGTGAGGGTTAAGGTGAGGATGAGGGTTAAGTTTAGGGTTAGGGTGAGGGTTAGGGTTTGGGTGATGTTTAGGGTGAGATTTAGGGTGAGGATGAGGGTTCGGGTGAGGGAGAGGCTTCAGGTGAGTTTGAGGGTTAGGGTGTGGGTGAGGATTAGGGTTAGGATGAGGGTGAAGGTTAGGTTTAGGGTTAGTGTGAGGTTGAGAGTTAGGGGTAGGGTTAGGGTTGGGGTTAGGGTTAGGGTTAGCGTTAATGTGAGGGTTAGGGAGAGGGGTAGGCGTAGGGTTAGGGTGAGGTTTAGGGTGAATGTGAGGGTTAAGGTGAGAGTGAGGTTAAGGGTTAGGGTTAGGGTTAGGGTGAGGGTGAGGGTCAGTGTTAAGATTAGGGTTAGGGTTAGGGGTATTGAGAGGGTGAGGGTGAGGGTTAGGGTTAAGGTTAGTGTGAGGGTTAGGTTTAGGGTGAGGGTTAGGTTTAGGTTGAGGGTTAGGTTAAGGGTAAGGTTTACGGTGAGGGTTAGGGTTAGGGTTAGGGTTAGGGTGAGGGTCAGGGTGAGGTTTAGGGTCAGGTAGAGGGTTAGGGTTAGGCTGAGATGTAGGGTTAAGTTGATGTTTATTGTGAGGGTGAGGGTGAGGGTGAAGGTTAGGGTTAGGGTGATGTTTAGGGTGAGGTTTAGGGTTAGGGTAAGGTTTAGGGTTCGGGTGAGTGTGATGGTTAGGGTGTGGGTGAGGGTTTGGGTTAGGTTGAGTGTTAGGGTGACGGTGAGTGTTACGGTGAGGTTGAGGGTTAGGGTTAGGTTTAGGGTGAGGGTTAGGTTTAGGGTGAGGGTTCGGATGAGGGTTAGCGTGAGGGGTAGGTTTAGGGTTAGGGTGAGGGTTAGGTTTAGGCTGAGGGTTAGAGTTAGGTTTAGGGTGAGGTAAGGGTTATGGTGAGGGTTAAGTTGAGGGTGTGGGTGAGGGTTTTGTTTAGGTAAGGGTTAGGGTTAGAGTTAGGGTGAGGATTAGGGGAGGGTGAAGGTTAAGTTGAGGGGTAGGGTTAGGATGAGGCTTAGGGTTAGGGTTAGGGTGAGGGTTAGCGTTAGAGTGATGTTTAGTATGAGGGTGAGGGTTAATGTTAGGGTTAGCGTTAGGGAAAGTTTAGGGTTAGGGTTAGGGTGAGGGTTAGGGTGAGAGGTAAGTTTAGGGTTAGGGTGAAGGTTAGGGTTAGAGTTAGGGTTTGGTTTAGAGGGTTACGGTTAGGTTGATGTTTAGGGTGAGGGTGAGGGTTAGGATGAGGGTGAGGTTGAGGTTTAGGTTGAGGGTGAAGGTGAGGGTTACGGTTAAGGTTTGGGTTTGGGTGAGTGTGAGGGTTAGGGTTAGGATGATCATTAGGGTTATTGTTTGGGTTAGGGTTAGGGTGAGGGTGAGGGTTAGGGTTAGGGAAAGGATGAGGGTAAGGGTTAGGGTGAGGGTTAAGGTGAGGATAAGGTTTAGGGTTAGGGTTAGGGTGAGTGTTAGCGTGAGGGTCAGAGTGAGGGTTACGGTTAGGGTTAGGGTTAGGGTTAGGGTTAGGCTTAGGGTCAGGGTTAGGGTTAGGGTTAGGGTTAGGGTTAGGGTTAGGGTTAGGGTCAGGGTTAGGGTTAGGGTTAGGGTTAGGGTCAGGGTCAGGGTCAGGGTCAGGGTCAGGGTCAGGGTCAGGGTCAGGGTCAGGGTCAGGGTCAGGGTCAGGGTTAGGGTCAGGGTTAGGGTTAGGGTTAGGGTTAGGGTTAGGGTTAGGGTTAGGGTCAGGGTTATGGTTAGGGTTAGGGTTAGGGTTAGGGTTAGGGTTAGGGTTAGGGTTAGGGTTAGGGTGAGGATAAGGGTTAGGGTGAGGGTTAGGGTGAGGATGAGGGTTAAGTTTAGGGTTAGGGTGAGGGTTAGGGTTTGGGTGATGTTTAGGGTGAGATTTAGGGTGAGGATGAGGGTTCGGGTGAGGGAGAGGCTTCAGGTGAGTTTGAGGGTTAGGGTGTGGGTGAGGATTAGGGTTAGGATGAGGGTGAAGGTTAGGTTTAGGGTTAGTGTGAGGTTGAGAGTTAGGGGTAGGGTTAGGGTTGGGGTTAGGGTTAGGGTTAGCGTTAATGTGAGGGTTAGGGAGAGGGGTAGGCGTAGGGTTAGGGTGAGGTTTAGGGTGAATGTGAGGGTTAAGGTGAGAGTGAGGTTAAGGGTTAGGGTTAGGGTTAGGGTGAGGGTGAGGGTCAGTGTTAAGATTAGGGTTAGGGTTAGGGGTATTGAGAGGGTGAGGGTTAGGGTTAGGGTTAGGGTTAGGGTTAGGGTTAGGGTTAGGGTTAGGGTTAGGGTTAGGGTTAGGGTTAGGGTTAGGGTTAGGGTTAGGGTTAGGGTTAGGGTGAGGATAAGGGTTAGGGTGAGGGTTAGGGTGAGGATGAGGGTTAAGTTTAGGGTTAGGGTGAGGGTTAGGGTTTGGGTGATGTTTAGGGTGAGATTTAGGGTGAGGATGAGGGTTCGGGTGAGGGAGAGGCTTCAGGTGAGTTAGACGGTTAGGGTGTGGGTGAGGATTAGGGTTAGGATGAGGGTGAAGGTTAGGTTTAGGGTTAGTGTGAGGTTGAGAGTTAGGGGTAGGGTTAGGGTTGGGGTTAGGGTTAGGGTTAGCGTTAATGTGAGGGTTAGGGAGAGGGGTAGGCGTAGGGTTAGGGTGAGGTTTAGGGTGAATGTGAGGGTTAAGGTGAGAGTGAGGTTAAGGGTTAGGGTTAGGGTTAGGGTGAGGGTGAGGGTCAGTGTTAAGATTAGGGTTAGGGTTAGGGGTATTGAGAGGGTGAGGGTGAGGGTTAGGGTTAAGGTTAGTGTGAGGGTTAGGTTTAGGGTGAGGGTTAGGTTTAGGTTGAGGGTTAGGTTAAGGGTAAGGTTTACGGTGAGGGTTAGGGTTAGGGTTAGGGTTAGGGTGAGGGTCAGGGTGAGGTTTAGGGTCAGGTAGAGGGTTAGGGTTAGGCTGAGATGTAGGGTTAAGTTGATGTTTATTGTGAGGGTGAGGGTGAGGGTGAAGGTTAGGGTTAGGGTGATGTTTAGGGTGAGGTTTAGGGTTAGGGTAAGGTTTAGGGTTCGGGTGAGTGTGATGGTTAGGGTGTGGGTGAGGGTTTGGGTTAGGTTGAGTGTTAGGGTGACGGTGAGTGTTACGGTGAGGTTGAGGGTTAGGGTTAGGTTTAGGGTGAGGGTTAGGTTTAGGGTGAGGGTTCGGATGAGGGTTAGCGTGAGGGGTAGGTTTAGGGTTAGGGTGAGGGTTAGGTTTAGGCTGAGGGTTAGAGTTAGGTTTAGGGTGAGGTAAGGGTTATGGTGAGGGTTAAGTTGAGGGTGTGGGTGAGGGTTTTGTTTAGGTAAGGGTTAGGGTTAGAGTTAGGGTGAGGATTAGGGGAGGGTGAAGGTTAAGTTGAGGGGTAGGGTTAGGATGAGGCTTAGGGTTAGGGTTAGGGTGAGGGTTAGCGTTAGAGTGATGTTTAGTATGAGGGTGAGGGTTAATGTTAGGGTTAGCGTTAGGGAAAGTTTAGGGTTAGGGTTAGGGTGAGGGTTAGGGTGAGAGGTAAGTTTAGGGTTAGGGTGAAGGTTAGGGTTAGAGTTAGGGTTTGGTTTAGAGGGTTACGGTTAGGTTGATGTTTAGGGTGAGGGTGAGGGTTAGGATGAGGGTGAGGTTGAGGTTTAGGTTGAGGGTGAAGGTGAGGGTTACGGTTAAGGTTTGGGTTTGGGTGAGTGTGAGGGTTAGGGTTAGGATGATCATTAGGGTTATTGTTTGGGTTAGGGTTAGGGTGAGGGTGAGGGTTAGGGTTAGGGAAAGGATGAGGGTAAGGGTTAGGGTGAGGGTTAAGGTGAGGATAAGGTTTAGGGTTAGGGTTAGGGTGAGTGTTAGCGTGAGGGTCAGAGTGAGGGTTACGGTTAGGGTTAGGGTTAGGGTTAGGGTTAGGCTTAGGGTCAGGGTTAGGGTTAGGGTTAGGGTTAGGGTTAGGGTTAGGGTTAGGGTCAGGGTTAGGGTTAGGGTTAGGGTTAGGGTCAGGGTCAGGGTCAGGGTCAGGGTCAGGGTCAGGGTCAGGGTCAGGGTCAGGGTCAGGGTCAGGGTTAGGGTTAGGGTTAGGGTTAGGGTTAGGGTCAGGGTTAGGGTTAGGGTTAGGGTTAGGGTTAGGGTTAGGGTTAGGGTTAGGGTTAGGGTTAGGGTTAGGGTGAGGATAAGGGTTAGGGTGAGGGTTAGGGTGAGGATGAGGGTTAAGTTTAGGGTTAGGGTGAGGGTTAGGGTTTGGGTGATGTTTAGGGTGAGATTTAGGGTGAGGATGAGGGTTCGGGTGAGGGAGAGGCTTCAGGTGAGTTAGACGGTTAGGGTGTGGGTGAGGATTAGGGTTAGGATGAGGGTGAAGGTTAGGTTTAGGGTTAGTGTGAGGTTGAGAGTTAGGGGTAGGGTTAGGGTTGGGGTTAGGGTTAGGGTTAGCGTTAATGTGAGGGTTAGGGAGAGGGGTAGGCGTAGGGTTAGGGTGAGGTTTAGGGTGAATGTGAGGGTTAAGGTGAGAGTGAGGTTAAGGGTTAGGGTTAGGGTTAGGGTGAGGGTGAGGGTCAGTGTTAAGATTAGGGTTAGGGTTAGGGGTATTGAGAGGGTGAGGGTGAGGGTTAGGGTTAAGGTTAGTGTGAGGGTTAGGTTTAGGGTGAGGGTTAGGTTTAGGTTGAGGGTTAGGTTAAGGGTAAGGTTTACGGTGAGGGTTAGGGTTAGGGTTAGGGTTAGGGTGAGGGTCAGGGTGAGGTTTAGGGTCAGGTAGAGGGTTAGGGTTAGGCTGAGATGTAGGGTTAAGTTGATGTTTATTGTGAGGGTGAGGGTGAGGGTGAAGGTTAGGGTTAGGGTGATGTTTAGGGTGAGGTTTAGGGTTAGGGTAAGGTTTAGGGTTCGGGTGAGTGTGATGGTTAGGGTGTGGGTGAGGGTTTGGGTTAGGTTGAGTGTTAGGGTGACGGTGAGTGTTACGGTGAGGTTGAGGGTTAGGGTTAGGTTTAGGGTGAGGGTTAGGTTTAGGGTGAGGGTTCGGATGAGGGTTAGCGTGAGGGGTAGGTTTAGGGTTAGGGTGAGGGTTAGGTTTAGGCTGAGGGTTAGAGTTAGGTTTAGGGTGAGGTAAGGGTTATGGTGAGGGTTAAGTTGAGGGTGTGGGTGAGGGTTTTGTTTAGGTAAGGGTTAGGGTTAGAGTTAGGGTGAGGATTAGGGGAGGGTGAAGGTTAAGTTGAGGGGTAGGGTTAGGATGAGGCTTAGGGTTAGGGTTAGGGTGAGGGTTAGCGTTAGAGTGATGTTTAGTATGAGGGTGAGGGTTAATGTTAGGGTTAGCGTTAGGGAAAGTTTAGGGTTAGGGTTAGGGTGAGGGTTAGGGTGAGAGGTAAGTTTAGGGTTAGGGTGAAGGTTAGGGTTAGAGTTAGGGTTTGGTTTAGAGGGTTACGGTTAGGTTGATGTTTAGGGTGAGGGTGAGGGTTAGGATGAGGGTGAGGTTGAGGTTTAGGTTGAGGGTGAAGGTGAGGGTTACGGTTAAGGTTTGGGTTTGGGTGAGTGTGAGGGTTAGGGTTAGGATGATCATTAGGGTTATTGTTTGGGTTAGGGTTAGGGTGAGGGTGAGGGTTAGGGTTAGGGAAAGGATGAGGGTAAGGGTTAGGGTGAGGGTTAAGGTGAGGATAAGGTTTAGGGTTAGGGTTAGGGTGAGTGGTAGCGTGAGGGTCAGAGTGAGGGTTACGGTTAGGGTTAGGGTTAGGGTTAGGGTTAGGCTTAGGGTCAGGGTTAGGGTTAGGGTTAGGGTTAGGGTTAGGGTTAGGGTTAGGGTTAGGGTCAGGGTTAGGGTTAGGGTTAGGGTTAGGGTCAGGGTCAGGGTCAGGGTCAGGGTCAGGGTCAGGGTCAGGGTCAGGGTCAGGGTCAGGGTCAGGGTCAGGGTTAGGGTTAGGGTTAGGGTTAGGGTTAGGGTCAGGGTTAGGGTTAGGGTTAGGGTTAGGGTTAGGGTTAGGGTTAGGGTTAGGGTTAGGGTTAGGGTTAGGGTTAGGGTGAGGATAAGGGTTAGGGTGAGGGTTAGGGTGAGGATGAGGGTTAAGTTTAGGGTTAGGGTGAGGGTTAGGGTTTGGGTGATGTTTAGGGTGAGATTTAGGGTGAGGATGAGGGTTCGGGTGAGGGAGAGGCTTCAGGTGAGTTTGAGGGTTAGGGTGTGGGTGAGGATTAGGGTTAGGATGAGGGTGAAGGTTAGGTTTAGGGTTAGTGTGAGGTTGAGAGTTAGGGGTAGGGTTAGGGTTGGGGTTAGGGTTAGGGTTAGCGTTAATGTGAGGGTTAGGGAGAGGGGTAGGCGTAGGGTTAGGGTGAGGTTTAGGGTGAATGTGAGGGTTAAGGTGAGAGTGAGGTTAAGGGTTAGGGTTAGGGTTAGGGTGAGGGTGAGGGTCAGTGTTAAGATTAGGGTTAGGGTTAGGGGTATTGAGAGGGTGAGGGTGAGGGTTAGGGTTAAGGTTAGTGTGAGGGTTAGGTTTAGGGTGAGGGTTAGGTTTAGGTTGAGGGTTAGGTTAAGGGTAAGGTTTACGGTGAGGGTTAGGGTTAGGGTTAGGGTTAGGGTGAGGGTCAGGGTGAGGTTTAGGGTCAGGTAGAGGGTTAGGGTTAGGCTGAGATGTAGGGTTAAGTTGATGTTTATTGTGAGGGTGAGGGTGAGGGTGAAGGTTAGGGTTAGGGTGATGTTTAGGGTGAGGTTTAGGGTTAGGGTAAGGTTTAGGGTTCGGGTGAGTGTGATGGTTAGGGTGTGGGTGAGGGTTTGGGTTAGGTTGAGTGTTAGGGTGACGGTGAGTGTTACGGTGAGGTTGAGGGTTAGGGTTAGGTTTAGGGTGAGGGTTAGGTTTAGGGTGAGGGTTCGGATGAGGGTTAGCGTGAGGGGTAGGTTTAGGGTTAGGGTGAGGGTTAGGTTTAGGCTGAGGGTTAGAGTTAGGTTTAGGGTGAGGTAAGGGTTATGGTGAGGGTTAAGTTGAGGGTGTGGGTGAGGGTTTTGTTTAGGTAAGGGTTAGGGTTAGAGTTAGGGTGAGGATTAGGGGAGGGTGAAGGTTAAGTTGAGGGGTAGGGTTAGGATGAGGCTTAGGGTTAGGGTTAGGGTGAGGGTTAGCGTTAGAGTGATGTTTAGTATGAGGGTGAGGGTTAATGTTAGGGTTAGCGTTAGGGAAAGTTTAGGGTTAGGGTTAGGGTGAGGGTTAGGGTGAGAGGTAAGTTTAGGGTTAGGGTGAAGGTTAGGGTTAGAGTTAGGGTTTGGTTTAGAGGGTTACGGTTAGGTTGATGTTTAGGGTGAGGGTGAGGGTTAGGATGAGGGTGAGGTTGAGGT
>NW_024871357.1:115000-139758 GCF_019054845.1 Dipodomys spectabilis | reverse complement strand
CTCGTTATTCCCAATAATCTGGCTCGGTAACAAATTGCTTCTTCTAAAGCGCGTCCCGTTCGTTCCGCTCGCACCAATCCAATTAGTTCTCCGGGTAAAAAAACCTGAGACATTCCATCTTCTGAAACCAAAACTTTGGATGTTATTTGACGGACAATAATTTCTATATGCCGATCATGAATTTGCACCCCCTGAGATCGATAAACCTGTTGGATCTCATTAACCAAAGATATACGACTTTGCACTAGAGTGAGTTTCGCACCAATCAAAAATCCCCAAGGAATTCCAAGAATTTTTGTTATACACCCGTTCCAATCCTGAACTCTCTCTTCTAGGTTTGGGGAGATTGAATTAATCGAACGCACTTCTAAGACTTGTTCCACTTTGGGAAGACCTTGCGTTATATCACTAGATCTTGCTTTTTCATATAGAAATGTAATTAATGTATCTCCTTCATATAGGATTTCTCCATAATGGCCATGAACAGTTGCTCCCGGAGTGGCCAAAAAAGGTTGAGCAGATCTTAGTACTACCGAATCAAGGTGAACAATTATAACTTGACCCGATTTGAGTTCTGGTCCTTTTTTGGCTATCGATACATTTTCACAAAGAAACTCTCCTAGGCTAATTCGTGTCAAAAAGAATTCACAAAAATTCTGATTATATTTAGGATGTAGAAAATACCAATTCAAACGGAATGGATTCAAAATGCGGCTAGCACATGGATCGGGAATCCCAATTTGGCGGTTTTCATCGATTAAATAATATTGAATTACTTGAAAAGCCTTGTTTAAATTTTCAACTTTCAAAAATTGAGTTACTGAGACTTTATTATGAGTTATTAAATGGTAAAATGAAACCGAAGTTGAAATTGGAAGAGTTGTTCCTAAAGGGCCCAACAAAGAATTACTAATTGGAATTAGAGAATCTATTTTTATTGGTTTTTTGATTCCATTGTAATCTTTTTCATTTTGAAATGGATTGATTTGAAAACAATTAACTGATGACAAAATTATCAAAGATTGGCATTCCTTATTTCTATTCAATAACGTAATACCAGTTCCTTGATTTTGTTTAGGTTGAAGTGATTGTTGAATCTTTTCCTTAGAATAACTGGAAAAAAATGGATTCCTAGTGGTCCGAGCTGACCCCTTCGCGGAAATCCATTCAGAACCTGACGAATCATTCCTTTTTCTGCTCATATATGAAATGTCGGATTTGACTAAGTTTATTTTTAGGAAATCCTGAATCAGACCATTTGTACTTACTTCAATAACCGAAGCACAGGCCTCTTCGCCCGAGGAATTCTTTTTGTCTTGTTTCCAATTCAATACTAATGAAGTACGAACTAATTGAATACTTGTCTTAGAGATTACCCGAATTCGGTTACTATTTGCATAGAGAAGCGAATTCATAACTCGAATTTTCAGATTATCCTTTTCTTGCAATAGATCCTGGTAAAAAAGTGTTGCTAGATTTATACGGTCCGCTTTTTCATATAAGATTACTGGGCGAACAAAAACAAAAGACTTTTTCTTACTCGGTGTAATCCATTTGACATAGATCCGGGTTTTCACTTTTGTGGATTTCTTAGCAATGCTTTTTAGCGTTCGGGGTAGTACCCCCATCCCACTGTGTTTGGATATCTTATCGGCTTTTCCCGAAAAATGGATATCGCCAGAAAAGATTTTGAGTTCCCATTTTTTTTTTTTTTTCTGCACTTGAACCAATCCACCTACCTGACTTCTTATATTAAAAGTGATTTGTGTATCTATTCCGATGATACTATTGTTCCGTACCATTAAGGAGGAGGATTCGGGTAAACGATACACTTCTTCGGGAATGAAAAAAAAGCGATTGACTTTAATTTTGCATTTTGACTTTAATTCGTTGACTCCCCGATGCTCAATTAAAATCAAATCATCTTCTTTTTTGCCAATAGAATCCCTGTCTATAGCTCCATAGTTAATAATTCCGGAACTCTTGCTTCGATATTGGGGGTCATTGAAATAAGCAAAAATACTCTTTCTAGGTAAAATACCATTTAGGGGTATTTCAATTGAGAGGCCAGAGTTGGTCATTATTTCTTTATCTCGCTGTTTAATGGATTGAAATGAAATGATGAATCGATTTTTTCTCCTTTTTGCTAATAAATCTGCATTTTCTTGAAGAATAGCAGGATCTGTGCGATTACAATAAGGAGTACCTAGGATTCGATTCAGTTTTAAATAATCCGGAATCGCACTTTTGTTTTTCTCCAAAAGATTTGAACTAATGAATTGATATTGAACTTGATCATTATTTGCTGATGGACTAGAAATAGATCTTTTTTCTACATAAAGAGAATGGGTGCTCATTTGATCTTGATCTTTATGTATTGAAAAGGTGCCTCTGCTGGATTTGCACGAGCTTCCCGCTAATATCCATAAATGGCTTGTTTTTGGTAATAGATGGACATTACTATACGTAAATTCAGGTGCATGGTATACATCGGTACTCCAGTGCATTTCTCCTTCAGATTCGGAATAAATATGTTTTCGCACCTTCTCTTTCAAAGTCAAAGTGTATGCTCCTGCGCAAATTTCAGCAATCACTTGTTCTGATTTTACATATTGATCATTTTGAACAAAAAGCAAACTTTTTGGTGGAATACTCACGTTCTGTAGAGTATATTGACTCTCAATCGTTACATCCAAGTCGATATAACATAGAAAAGCCGGATGCCCATGACGTGTACGTGTGGGATGAACCAAGTCTTCATTAAATTTAATTTTTCCATTAGAAGGGGCTCGTACATGGTTGGCGATACCCCCTGTAAATACTCCACCAGTATGAAACGTTCTTAATGTTAGTTGAGTGCCCGGCTCTCCAATGGATTGACCCGCAATAATACCGACAGCTTCTCCCAATTCCACCAGGTCGCCATGAGTAGGACTGCGGCCATAACATAATCGACAGATCCAAGACGTACTCTTACAAGTAAAAGGAGTTCGAATAGATATTGGTTGCAATCCAAAGTTTATGAATCCATCGACAAGTCCAATCCCAATATCTTGATTTCGAATAGCAATGCATCGTGAACCAATATAGAGATTGTTTGCTAATACACGACCAATTAAGGTTTGGATAAAAAAACTTTCCGGATTAATCTTATTTCGAGGACTCACAGGGATACCTCGGGTGCTCCCGCAATCTGTTCTACGTACAACCATGTGTTGAACTACTTCAACAAGTCTGCGCGTAAGATATCCAGCATCTGCTGTTCG
Source organism: Dipodomys spectabilis (assembly GCF_019054845.1). Taxonomy (NCBI): domain Eukaryota; kingdom Metazoa; phylum Chordata; class Mammalia; order Rodentia; family Heteromyidae; genus Dipodomys; species Dipodomys spectabilis. Next base: position 136,492 of record NW_024871357.1, on the reverse strand, counting down.
TACCGCGGTATCCACAACTCCCTTTCGGGCTCCATAGCAAGAAATGATATATTCTGTTAAGGACAGCCCTTCGCGTAAATTGCTTGGAATAGGTAAATCAATCATTTGCCCTTGTGGATCGGACATTAATCCTCTCATACCTACCAATTGGTGTACTTGAGATGTATTTCCTCTCGCTCCCGAAAAAGACATTATATGGACTGAATTCAAAGGGTCCGTCATCCTAAAATTAGGATGCATTTCGGATCGCAAATATTCACTTGCAGCATACCATACCTCAATGGATTGTCGTAATTTTTCTATTGCGTGTACATTTCCATAACGATAGTAGTTTTCAAAAATCAAATTTTGTTGTTCAATATCTTGGACTAAGCACCCCTTAGAAGGTAGTGTTAAAAGATCATCAATTCCTAATGAAATGGATGTAGCAGTGGCTTGCTGGAAACCTACAGTCTTTACTTGATCCAGGATGTTTGATGTATATGCCATTCCGAAGTGATCTATTAATCCGCTAAGAATTCGTTTAATGGCAGTTCCATCTATCACGTTATTGTGAAAGGCCAAATGGGCCTGGGCCCGTTCGGGCATAAGTACCTCCATATTCTGCTGAGTAGGGTTGGACAATAGATTTGAGTTAATGATTGGAAAACTTCCTTTTCGCGATTTGAATTCATATAGAAATTCAGGAATTATGGTTCGAGTGGAAGCGACTAGCTCTGACTTTGCTCCGACAGTGTAGTATAGAATTACTTAGTTTAGATCCCTATGATTAAAACCATCGGAGCAGGCTTGACAAACTTGATCAAAGCTTTGTATAGCTTCTTCCATTTCTCGATAAAGAGAAATATGACCAACAGTGGTTCGAATGTATATACAAAGAATTTCTTTCTTTATACTTCGTACTATTAGATAGTGTTCATAAATCTCATGATAGGTCCCCAAAGATTCATAATGAATTTCGATGGGGGTTTCTCTTGAAGTAATAAGGCCTTGATCTAGTTGCCAACGGAGCCATAAAGGACTATCGAAATGGATTTTTTTCTGCAAATAAGCTCCAATTGCATCATAAAAATTACTAAAAAAGGGTTCTTTTGTATACTTCTCACTCTTCTCGTCAATTCTGTCATTTTGAGAATTTCTTCGATTCCATGGATGATTATACCTAGTTGCATAAATACCTCGACGATTTCCCCTTGTTAACACATAGAGCCCCATAAGCATATCTTGAGTTGGTACACAAATGGGATCTCCAATAGCTGGAGACCGGAGATTCCTAGGAGCAAACATAAGTAAACAAGCCTCCGTTTGCGCCTCCAACGATAAAGGTACATGAACGGCCATTTGATCCCCATCAAAGTCTGCATTGAATCCCTTACAAACTAATGGATGTAAACAAATAGCACGCCCTTCCATTAAAATGGGTTGAAATGCCTGTATACCTAATCTATGCAGAGTAGGTGCCCTATTCAGCAATACAGGATGCCACTGGATAACTTCCTCAAGTATTTCCCATACAAAGGGCTTGGGCTCTGTTTCCCGAATTTGACTCTTAGCAATGGCTGTGTTCGAAGCAAGATGTTTTCTAATTAGACCACGAATTACAAATGTCTGGAAAAGCTCGATTGCTATTTCGCGAGGCAATCCGCATTGATGTAATGAAAGCGAGGGACTTACAACAATGACGGACCGCGCCGAATAATCAACTCGTTTGCCAAGCATAGTCTCGCGAAATCTTCCCTCTTTCCCTTCAATTATATCTGAAAACGACTTGTAAACTTGATTCTGTCCGTCCCTCATGGGTTCTCCGCCTAGGCCATTATCAAGAAGTGTATCCACGGCCTCTTGTACCAAAGATTCCTGACGCATTACTAAGTCCCCTGGACTAGATCTACTTGTTAATAGAGTCTTAAGATTATTATTCCGAAAGATAACTCGTCTATAGAGTTCATTAATATCGGAACTCATTAGTTTACCCCCATCCATCTGAATCATCGGTCTGAGCTCGGGAGGAAGAACTGGTAATAGACATAAAATCATCCATTCGGGTTCTATATTTGTTCGAATAAAATGTTTAGCTAATGCCATGCGTTTAACCAAAAAATCCTTTCTTCTCCCAATTTGTTGATCTTCCCATTCATCCCCCGTAGGACCTTCTTCCGCTAATACTTCCCATTCTAGCGATGACAAATCTATAATAATTCGCAAATCCAGATCGGCTAATTGTTCGCGAATAGCGCCGGCTCCTGTAGCAATTTCTCTATTCCGAAATGTATGGAAGCCTTGGGTAGTAAAAAACAGTGGAATACTATAATCCCACGAGTCCCACGATAGCATTTCTTCATATTGGACTGAACCTCGTAAGCATAAGAACGTTGGTTTTTTAGTTAAGGGTCTAGCAAAAGCCAAATCGCCGTAGACTATGCCTTCTAATTCTTTAAGAGTTATATCTAAAAGATTCCCGATATAACTAGGGCGCCGTTTCAAATACCACACATGAGTTACTGGGCATGCCAATTGGATGTAGCCCATTTGATATCTTCGTATCCGAGAATCAACAAATTCGACTCCACATTCTTGACAAAATTTTTGATCTTCTTTTTCGGGAGGATTTCCACAAGCGCAAATTCCGCTTTTTATAGGTCCAAAAATTCTTTCACAAAATAATCCATCTTTTTCAGGTTTTTTGGTTTGGTAATGCAAACTATAGTAGTTTTTGACTTCTCCAACAATCTCTCCATTAGGAAGAATTTTTTTGGCCCAAGCAAGGATTTGTTGAGGCGAAACTAATCCAATTCTGAGTTGTTGATGTTTATACAAATCGATCATAGATAGAAGAAAAATTATGATTCATTCCGATTAAGCTTCCTTCCTATTCATCTGGAAGTTCTTCTCAGATATAAGGAAATGGTTCAGTTCCAGAGCCAAAGATCGTAGTTCTCGAACGAGCAATCGAAAAGATTCTGGAGCATCCTCCGGTTTGGGGATTGTTCCTCCAATCATTATAGTCCTAATCACTTCTTGGCGCGCTCTCATATGATCAGATTTATAAGTGAGCATCTCTTGTAAAATATGAGAAACACCAAATCCTTCTAGAGCCCAAACTTCCATTTCTCCTACCCGTTGCCCCCCGTTCTTGGACCTTCCTCTAAGGGGTTGTTGAGTAACAAGTGCATAAGGTCCAGTGGAACGTGCGTGTATTTTATCATCAACTTGATGAATTAATTTCAAGATATAAGGCTTTCCTATTAGAACAGGCTGTTCAAAAGGATCTCCTGTTCTGCCATCAAATAATTTACTTTTTCCCGGAAATTCGGGTTCAAATACCCATGGATTGGCTGTTTCTTTGCCGGCTTTGTATAATTCAGAAAACACGAGTTTTCTAGAGGCCTCTTGTTCATATCTCTCATCAAAAGGTGCTATTCGATAATGTCTATCTAGCAAACCGCCCGCTAACCCAAGCGAACATTCAAATATCTGTCCTACATTCATTCGTGAAGGTACTCCTAATGGGTTGAAGACCATATCAACAGGTCTTCCATCTTGCAAATATGGCATATCGTGTCTAGGCAAAATTTTTGAAATGATACCTTTATTTCCATGTCTTCCAGCTACTTTATCACCTACTTTGATATCACGTTTCTGCAAAATAAATACATGAATTGTTTCGGAATTAGAACAGTCGGGATTATAACCGGAAGCTGCCCTTTTCTGGATCCATCTCACATCAACAACTTGGCCTCTACCCCCTCTAGGTAATTTTAGACAAGTTTCCTTTGAAGTAGATACCTGCATGCCAAAGACGGCGTCTATTAATCGATCGACCCGGGCATCCCAGGAGTCTTCTTGAGGTGTTAATTTACCTACTAAAATATCGCCCGTCTCTACCCAAGATCCCAGCATGACAATTCCATTTTTGTCTAAATTTCGGAGTAAGTGGGCTTCTAGATGAGGTATTTCATTAGTGATCCTTTCCGGGGGTTCACTTGTGACATCAGTCTGAATTTCATATTTTTGTATGTGAAAAGAAGTAAAAATATCTTCATATACCAGACGCTCACTAATAAGGACCGCATCCTCAAAATTGTAACCTTCCCATGGCATATAAGCTAATAATACGTTTTTGCCCAAAGCAAGTTCCCCACCAACTATGGAAGCCCCGTCTGCTAAAACTTGCCCCTTTTTAAGGCATTGACCCCGTTGAACCTGGGTTTTTTGATGCATAAAAGTATTTTTGTTCGAACGTTGATAGATAACTAATGGAATCTTTATAGTATCCCCATTGCCCACTAAAATGATCTTGTCACTATCCGTATAAATAATTTTTCCCTCTTGGTTGGCTATAGCAGGAACCCCAGAATCTAGAGCCACTTGGCGTTCCAATCCAGTTCCAACAATGCACTTCTCGGACCGAGAAAGCGCAACTGCTTGGCGTTGCATATTAGAACTCATTAAAGCCCGATTCCCATCATTATGCTCAATAAAAGGAATGAGTGAAGCTCCTATAGAAAAATATTGGAAGGGAAAAATACTTCGAAAATGAACCTGGTCCCATGCAATAGTCAGAAATTCTTGACGATATCGAGCGGGAACAACCTGTTCTTCCTGAATACCACGATTCAGCGCCAAAGAATTTCCTGCCGCTACCATATAGTATTCATCTCTATTCGGCGATAAATAGAGTATCCGTCCTTTTTTTGCTCCCTCAGAGATTTTATAAAAGGGGCTTTCTAAAGACCCCCAATGACCAATCTTGGCATGAAGTGCTAAGGAGCCAATAAGTCCAACATTGATTCCTTCCGATGTATCAATTGGGCAAATGCGCCCATAGTAACTAGGATTTATATCTCGTATCGAAAAACTAGCAGTTCTCGCTGTCAATCCTCCGGGTCCCAAATAACTGAATTTTCTCCCATGAAAAATTTGTGTCAATGGATTCGTTCCATCAAAAACTTGAGATAATGGGTGTAATCCGAAAAAAGATTCAAAAATGGTTGTTAATGGAGCTGAAGTTACCAAAATTTTAGGGGTCGGGATCCATTTAGGACAAATTCCTTCAAATATAGTTTCTTCAACCACCTCTCCTAAACGAATTAGGGCCAACCCGAATTGATCTTGTAATAGATCAGCTACAGAACGAATACGTTTATTTTTTAAATGATTCATATCGTCAAGTGTACCCATTCCAAATTTCATTTCAATCAAAAGATCGGCCGCTGACAATATATCTCGGGGTAACAAAAATGTATTGTTAGTGGGTATATCAAGATTCAATCTGCGGTTCATATTTAGTCGACCAATCTTTCCTAATTCACATTTTTGGTGAAAGAATTTCTTTTGTAATTCCGTACATAAGGATTCAGAAAAAACAGGATCTCCGCCTACACAAGTAAATTGTTGATAAAATTCCAAAATGGCATTTTCTTGTGACCCAATCGTTTTTTTCTCCTTAGCGTTCAGGAAAGACAAGAAAATCTCAGGGTAAGAAACATTTTCTAGAATTTCTCGTAGATTCAAACCCATAGCTGATAATAACAATAGAATAGAGATTTTCTGTTTCCTACTCACACGAGCCCATATCCTGGCTTTTCTATCAATCTCTAATTTGATTCTTCCTCCCCAATCTGATATTATGGTTCCCGTATAGACCCAATTCTCGTTATGGTCTAATTCTGTCTGGTAATAGATACCGGGGCTTTGCAATATTTGATTGATCACAATTCTGTAGATTCCATTTACTATAAATGTTCCGAGGGAATTCATTAAAGGAATAGTTCCAATCAAAATTGTTTGCTTTCGCATATTCCTATTTGTTTTCCAAATTAATCCTGCGCATACATAGAATTCCGAGGAATAGGTGAGTGATTCATATACAGCATTTCTTTCGTTTATCAATGGTTCTACTAATTGATAGTTTTCCACAAATAAGTGAAATTCAATTTCTTGATCTGTATCTTCAATTATTGGAAACTTATAAAGCTCTTCTCTTAAGCCCTCATCAATGAACCGACAAAATCCTTCAAATTGGATCTCATTAAATCCAGGTATTGTAGACATTCCCTCATTTCTATCCAACATAATTTTTAATTTCCCCTTTAGTGAAAAGCTAAAATTCGATTTTTGGATCGGTCTTCATCCAATGCAATTCTATGGATCGATCTAGCAATGATAGAATTTCTATTCTGTTTACAGAATTACATAAAATTTTCTTACAGAATCACATAAAATTTTCTCTAACTACAGATAAGAATAAGTAAGCACTGTATGAAATACATATGAACAGAGGAATAAAGAGAATTGGATACGCAAATTGGAATGGAATTTGTAAGCGATCCAACTGGAAAAAAATTCAGATAGATAGTCTACTTAACTTTGACTTAGGGAGTTTGGTATAGAATAGCGCAACAACACAACAAGAAGTGATTCCATTTCTATCATTATTATGATATTTCATATTTCAATACGATTGGATATCAGTAAAATAAAGAACAGAGTTTTGAACTTGATATATTCAACGAAATATAGACCAAACAAATAATGAGAAATAAAATCATCAAAGAGAAGATAGAATATGCCTTTCCTATTTTGAGTGCTTTTTGTATGGAATAGAGTTCCTATTTCTTCTAATTCATATATATAGAATATAGAGATTGAACGATTGAAATACATAACAAAATAAGGCTTATTAAACATAGACGGATAAAATAGAAGTCGAACTAGTAACTATCGCCTCTTTCCAGTTCTATTCGGAACAGCACATCTTGTGCGCTATCCAAATTTAGATTTTGTCTATTTTCCTTTTCATTGACTCGTTTTCATTAACTAAACTAGTAGAAAATCTTCTATCTAACTCATTGCCCGCTAATAGATTCGATTAGGTATCTGTCGAAGCATTTATGTTCGGGGGTTGACATAGACTCATCATTGTTGTTATAATTGAAATTAATAAATATTTTTTATTGTTGAAAAGCATGAATGGATTCAGATTAATTAGATATCTATATCTAGTTCAATTTACTTTTCGCATTATGGAAATACAATTGCGAATTCAAATTCAAGACTCCTTCCTGAATTTGAATTCATAGAAAAGAATTATTGGTTCAAACTTTCCCTAGTCCTTTTATGACTTCCGTCACATTTAGTTTTTCATTTCACTAGAAAAGGGAAAAATTGAGATAGTACGTCTTTTGATATATTATACAAAATGAATTGAAGTGATAGATCCAATCCAACTAAAAAGGAAGGGTTGATTTGCTTGATTTAAGCAAACGAAAACGAATGGGATTTCAAAAAAAAAAGCAGGGCTTTTTTGCATGTTTTTTAGATTGTGTTGGCGGCATGGCCGAGTGGTAAGGCGGTGGACTGCAAATCCTTTTTCCCCAGTTCAAATCTGGGTGTCGCCTGATCAACAAGAGATGCCAAATACCTTAATTTCTTTTTGCTCATCTAACTTGTTCACTTTGTTCCCAACAGACGCACGCGAAAGAAAAGAACTCTTGCTACTTCTTTGACTCAAAACATTATGGTAGTTCGGTTCGATTCTCTAACGTGCTCCAATTTCTTGAATTTCGTGCATCTAAGATTCAAGGAAAGTTTATAGTAGTAATAAAAAGAATAAAGAATCAAGAATTGATACATCTTGATATACTTTTTGATAGATTTTGCTTGAGAGAAGAGTCCTTACAATACTAATGGATTGTCTACTGACTCGATTTTTATTCAAGTGGATAGGAATAGGAATACAGGAAAGCTATTAGTCGTTAGGGAAGGGTTGGAGGATACTTTGGGTAGCAATTCAATCCATCTAATGCTGCTTGAATGGAGCATTTTGCATATTTTACATGTCAAATTTTCAAATATAGAAAAAAGAGAGTCAAAAGAATTCTTTATTTTAGTTTAGGCTTTATTTTAGTTTAGGTAAAACCCAATTTTTATCCTTTTGACTTAATGAAGAAGAAAAAAAGAAAGAGTAGATCTTATTTACATAGACTGTAAATGTAAATTCATTTTTTTGGAGACGTCTAAATCAAGGGTTTACCTACGTATTTTGCTTGGGCTTAATCTTTTATGATTCTAATAGCAATGATCTAAGTGGGTTTTTCTTATACTTAAAATACTTAAAATGGAATTCATTTGAATTGTCTTTTTGGACTGTTTCAGCAAGCAAAAGTATTGGACAAAGCTCGGTTTTTTATTTTTTTTGACTCTCTTCCCGATTATCTGCTATTATTATTGAATAATAATGGAAAAATTTCTTCATAGAGCTAGGGGACATAATTTACATGGATATAGTAAGTCTCGCTTGGGCTGCTTTAATGGTAGTCTTTACATTTTCCCTTTCTCTCGTAGTATGGGGAAGAAGTGGACTCTAGAGGTACTACTTCTTAATTGAGTTGATAAAGAAAACTGTAAGAATTTCATTTAGATCGTTCTGCAAACAAAGACTTTTTTTATTTGACTATTTCAATTTGAAATCGATTGGTATGTTATGGGTATTACATAGAATTAGAATGACTATCTAGATTACGTCTTCTGTAGCTAGCGTTATACAGGATAACTTTAGCCACGCAAAGAAAAAAAGCGATAGAATAGTAGAAAGAACTATAATTCTCTAGTTCTTTCTACTATTCTGCTCTTATACAAAAGACTACGGATTCGAGTCCACTCATTTCATCTAAGCTGCGAAATTGGACTCCATTTGCATTTTTTTTGCACTAATTTCATTTCTGAAAACTAAGAAGTCCAATTTGATTCAAATTAATCACTTTGACTAACAGTTTTTACATATATTATAAGCAAAAAAGCAGTAGGAACTAGAATGAAGAGTGTAGTAGCAATAAATGCGAGAATATTTACTTCCATAGGTCGTTTCGTTTTTCTTTACTTCGCAATAACTTCGGGATTTAATCCCATAGAGATGATCAATCTTTCCCCTCGAAATTCAATGGGTAGATTTCAGTTCGATGATATCGAATTATAGGATTCATATAATTAACAATATACGAGTTCTTCATCTTCAAGAGATTCGTCGTCGAAAATGGAATAGTATAACACAGAAAGATCGTTTATCCATCGCAAATTCCAAAAACGGATTCTTTCTTGACCCAATCGAGAAGTTTTTTCTTTTCGTTCTTATTCTTTTTGCCATTCTTTCTTTTCTTTCTTTTCTATAAAGAAAAAGAATTGACTTGTTTGTCCAATTATCGGACAAAGCACTATCTAAATCTAACCGCCCTTACACTTATATTGGTTACAAACAAACACAAACAAAGAATAGAAGCGAAATAGCCAAATCGAGAAAAAAGCATTAAGTTCGAAAATCCTTTTTACTGATACGAATCTAATCTTATTGGATTGGAAAAAAAATGTGATAGAGAAAGAGAAGTCTCCAGGAAAACGTAAAAAAAAAAAAAAAAGAAAAGAGACTTGTCAGATTAAATAAAAGGATTCTATTAAAATTAAAGCAAACAAATGCATTTTGTATCGTACAACTACAAATTCCTTTTGTCTATGTCTTAGAGCGAAAGATAGGGTTCTCTATTCAATTTCATTCATTACATAGACGGATCGAGAGGAATAAACAAGCCGAATTCAGTACGATATTTCTTAAAATCCAATCCTGAATATGAATACGAAGCTTTTGGAATTCAATTATCCAATTTGTCGCGTCTCCTCTTTCATAAAACTTAAAAAATGGCTGGACGGATTGATGTATTATTATCCGTCGGGACTGACGGGGCTCGAACCCGCAGCTTCCGCCTTGACAGGGCGGTGCTCTGACCAATTGAACTACAATCCCCGATAAATGACCACTTCAACTCCAATCCCCATAAATGAAATAAAGTGTCTAACATACAGATTCTTAATGGCTTTCATTTAACCCCTTTGCTTTCTATTTCAATTCGAAATTGAAATGGCCGCGTTGGAAGGGGGGCAGGTACTATATTGATTGATATTTCTATGGATATCCGCTTTATAAGCGGAGGGCCCGTCCCGCCCGGATTAGATTTATAGTCATCTCATCTTTTTGTTTATTTCAAATACAAATACAAATCGATTGCTACTAACTGGTTCACTGAAAAACCGAGTCTTTTTCTCTTTCATTTTTCTTTCTTTTTCTTAGATTTTATACTTCTAAATCCGGATTGGAATCTAGATTATTAGTAAGATCTAAATCTGAATTTGTACGAAAAAATAAAGAGCAAATCAAATAAAGAAAAAGAAATAACAAGTAGAGCCGAAATTTGGACTTTTTTCTGTATTTTACTCTTTTCTTTTCTGTATCAGGCATTGATTTTGATAGAATCAAGGGGTTCTATCATTTCAGGATCCGTGACTTATTGGGTCGAGCTGGATTTGAACCAGCGTAGACATATTGCCAACGAATTTACAGTCCGTCCCCATTAACCGCTCGGGCATCGACCCAGGAAGAATCCATTTCAGCTTTATTAATTATTCATGATCAACTTCCTTTCCTAATACCCTACCCCCAGGGGAAATCGAATCCCCGCTGCCTCCTTGAAAGAGAGATGTCCTGAACCGCTAGACGATGGGGGCACATTTAGCTGACTATCAGCATACTATGAACATAGTATGCTGAGTTTTTTTGAAATTGTCAATATAATGAAATTGTATGATTCGATTGGAAAGAGACTTTCAAGGAGTGATTGGTCTCTCAGAAAACCAAGCCACCAAAGAGGTCGAAATACCATATTCGACCTCTTTTTTTCATTGAGTCACTCATTTTCTTGTTAACATATATTGTATATATACCATATATCGGTAGATGATATGTCTATCTCAAACTTAACCAGGAAATGAACAAATAAAAAATCTGGAAATCATGGAAGATAGATAAAATACCCAATTTTTTTTTAGAATTTGGTGTTTTCGTTTGGGTGACAACTCAAATTTTTTCATCAGTGATTCCTTTAAATATCTTGGGTCCAGGTCAATTTTGGAGGTACATATATTAATTAAATCAATTTGGTTAGGGTGGTGGTCAATTCAATTTGGTTTGGTCTTGATTGAAAGAATTAATTGGATTGATCTTTCATTTCACTAATTGTATTGATCTTCCCTTTCACTATCAATAAAGCATTTTTTCTTATATTCACTCGTCTGTTTCTTTAATACGCACTCGATAAACGCAGTTTTTCTATATGAATGGGCAATTTAAAATGGACCACTTTGTAAAGTTAGAAAACGAATCATTTTCTTTTAAGAATAAAAAATGGATTTGTTACTATAATTGTAGTAATTCTTTACTATAAATACTATAAAAAATAAATACTATAAAAAATACACTAGATGATTTACTATACTCATTACTCAACTCATTTTTCTCAATTTTTTACTTTTGACTATATGAATCTATATATATTAATCCATTTATATAATACATTTATATAATACATTTATATAATAATATATTATTATATAATATATACTAAGACATATTATTATATAATATATACTAAGACTATACTATAGATTATATAGAATCTATGTTTCGATAGTTAGATCCATAATTGACTTACCGAGCATAGGTATATCTTATCCGCCTAGTCGATAATTTAGGAAGTCCAATAAAAGAAAAAAGCCCCCTTAACTCAGCGGTAGAGTAACGCCATGGTAAGGCGTAAGTCATCGGTTCAAATCCGATATGGGGCTTTGGTCTTTCTTCAGAAAACGGATAGTATTCTTAATTTGATTTGAAGGGAGAATCAATCTATTGTATATACTTGATTGAGTTTTAATAAAATATCAAAAAATTCTTATTATTTTCAAATACAGGAAGAAACTCTAAAAAACATGCATTCTAACATTAGAAATGACTCAATTATTTAACTTTTTGGATGGGAATTTGAATAATTCCGTTTTATATATATATCAAAAAGAAATGAAAGAAAAAAGAAAAAAAAAAAAGACTTACTTATCCTCTAGAAAAAAAAACAAAGAAAAAAAAGATTGCCAGAGCACATAGGATAGAATCTACTTACTCAGATCAGATTCTAGTTAGGTGCTACACTGTTGGCAATCTGAATAGCTTGATAAATAGACAATGAAGAAAAGAAAAAACTTGACTAATAATAAAATGAAATCAGTCGAACCTCCCAACCGACGTTTAATAACTTTCCCATAGCCCAAAGAAAAACCTTTCCATCTTTTTAGACATTTTTATTGATATTTAGTGATCCCTACTAAACTAAAATTTCATTTATTTTTGTTTGTCTTTTTTAAAATCCCTTTTTCTTCATCTTCATTCTTACTTAATTAATTATCCAACAAAGGGTTCATTAATAGACCAGGTTATTATTCTATACATTTCTAATGTATAGAATAAGATATAATGTATAGAATAAGAACATAGATTTTCAAAAAATCTTCCAAATTTACGGCGACGAAGAATCGAATTTTCACTCTATTTATTCCTTTTTCTAGTTCTTTTTCCAAGTCAAGTGCAGAATAACCCCACGGGGTTACGGGTTTTTTTTACCAATTGGGGCCTTCCCTTCACCGCCCCCATGGGGATGGTCTACGGGGTTCATAACTCCTCCTCTTACTACAGGACGCTTACCTAACCAACATTTCGATCCGGCTTTACCAAACTTTTTAAGCTTTGCCCTAGTATTTCCTACTTGTCCGACTGTTGCTGAGCAGTTTTGGGATATTAAACGAACCTCTCCCGAAGGTAATTTTAATGCGGCCGATTTACCCTCTTTTGCAAGCAGTTTCGAGCGCTAGCTACATATAATGAGCTTAGCTTGGCAGCGCTCCGAATTAATCAGGCATCGAAGTAATATCTGCGTGCAGAATCCATATCTGCGGATATTGGGGATAGGCTTTGTTTGACAAAAGCGAGCTTAGCCTCAATATCCCGTAACTTAAAAAGGAATTCATAAGGGCATTTCCTCGTTTTTCCCAACTGAGCTAGAGAATTGGCTGTTCCTTGGATTTCCAACTCTACCCAAGGGTTGACAGGGAAAAGCTTGTCAAGACTCTCTCTCTCGTCCTTTCGGAACGTAAATTGTTCTACACCGTCCACCTCGGCCTGAATCTTCAATACGTGATTTGAAAAAGAATTTAAGGTACTTTTCCCTTGTTGGAGTTCCGGCCATACCTCTGCTAAACCAAATCTGACCGTATCTAGATGCTCTTTTGGTAAATTATAAATGGAATAAATAATTTCCATTTTCCGTATCCACGCCGTATCATTGCTCTGAATGAGATCGAGATAGTTCTCTAGGTTAACAAAGTTAACCTTACACCAAGCTACGAAATCCAGTGTTTTTCGTACACAGTGCATTGTTTCCGCGGCTTTCATGCTCTGTCTCCAAAACATCGAGTCTCTTTCTTCTTTAGAAGAAAACCCTAAAAATACGATTGTCGGACTTGTTTCAGAGATTGGACTCGGAAGGGATAGATTCGAGGTGCTCCAAGCCAACCTGTTAGTCAGCTGGTCTTCCTCGAAATACCTTTTGAGTCGATAATTTTTGTCAATCCGGAACTTGTCATGGATTAGGTTATCCATGTTTTGCATCTGTGCCACAATTTCTTTTATCTGTAAAAAATGAATTCTAAAAAACCTAGATTTGATTCGATCAAAGACTTTTCGATTATTGAAATTATCCATTTCATCTTTTAGTGACACAAGCTCTTGTAAAAAAAACTCCTCTGGGTCACTACCCGGACCCATAAATCGGTTGTTAATTTCCATGTGGCTCCCTCCCTTATTTATTCCATGTGGCTCCCTCCCTTATTTATAATATTTGATAAGCTCAATCTTTCGCTCAATCTTTCAACGATGAAAGAAAGTAAAGTTTTGAATTTATCTTTCAACGTTATTATATATTGGGTTATATTTAAATGCAATACAATATAGGACCGAAGACAGGTTCAATACTTTCTTTCACCTTTCTGTGACTTTCCAAACGGAATCGGCCAGTTACAACCAACAAAGAATAAGAAGAGATGAAAATTCTATAATTCTTCATTAGGATTGACTTTAGGGCTATACGGACTCGAACCGTAGACTCTCCCGGTAAAAGAGATAAAACTACCGGTAAAACAGATCAAACTGATGATTATCCAATTATTTATTCATTTTTTTAGAAGTTCTTAATGGCCCTATCAGTGTTAGGCCTTGAGTGACGATTGTTTATTCCCATTTAATTATGCTCCATATTATATACTCAATTAGAATCAAAAAAAAAAAGCATTTTTTATTTTAAAAATTTTATTTTAAAAATAAATAAAATTTAGCATTTTTTGCTCAAAATGCAAGTATTATCAATTAATATCAAGTAAAGATTCCCGGCCATATCTTCTTTAGGATTTTCTCTCGCTTTAAGAGAGTTTTTTTGATTTTTGAATCAATTACGACTTCATAGGATTTCAATGGGCTAATTAGAAAGGGTTGAAGGGTTGACGGGGATTCGACCCCGGAACTAGTATCCTAATATTAAGATATAAAAAAATCCAAATCGAAATCTTCATATTGAATATTAATCTGTTAAGATATTCATATCTTAATTAAAAAGTTAACAGTCTTTAAGACTCTTTTACGAGGATAATGAGAATTACCATTGAGAATGACTATTAGAATGAATATTCGCTAGAATTCATATAAGAATCGTCTAGACTTCGAGTTGATATGATTCAAAAAGTTGACTATTCATTTCTTATATTAACTATTCATTTCTTATATTAATAATACTATATTCTTCATTATCAATAATGTAAATAATGATAATATTCATAATCAAGACTGATAAGTTGGCTCCAAAATCACCCTATTTTCCTATTTGCCATTATTTTTATCAACTCAAATGAGATTCAAAATAAAAAAAAGTAAGTGGACCTAACCCATTGAATCGGGACTCTATTCACTATTATGATATTCAAATTGGATAGAGATGGAATTGAAAGAACAGACCCCGCCTTTTTCTTTCATATTTGATTGATTTTTTCTTTGGACTCCGAAAAAATCTTTCAATATTTCTGATTCAATCTTCTTATTCTTCGTTTTTCTAAAAGACTCAATTAAAAAATTCTTATTACCCTCCTTCATAGACTTCATAGAAAAGTTTCTTCGAAGTTACAACATAAGACATCTAAGAGAGTTGGAAATCATTTTCTTAGATTCAAGAATACAAGATCCATTTCGGTTTAGATGGATATTGCTATTTCTACCTGATATTGGTATTTAGACCTCAAAAAGAACTCTATCTATAAGATTTGTAGAATTAGATTTCTATAGGTATCAGAAGGTATCAGATTGATGAGTTATCAAAAAATTCATGTTTCCGACGGTAATTAAGACTAACTAAAGAAGAACCGAATTGAGTTCATGACTTTACGTCAGTCGGGTTCGGGGCCGATCAAGAATTTTGATTTCCGAACTTCATTAGACTCGAAGGGGAGCCGTGTAGGAGAAATCGAATTGTACATAAATGAGAAAAGCTTCAAAGGCCTCGAAAATGCTAAAATGCTATGAGGTGCTCAAAATGGTGCAAATAGTTGAATAGGAGGACCGCTATGACTATAGCCCTTGGAAAATTTACCAAAGAAGAAAATGATTTATTTGATATTATGGATGACTGGTTACGGAGGGACCGTTTTGTTTTTGTAGGTTGGTCCGGTCTATTGCTCTTTCCTTGTGCCTATTTTGCCTTAGGGGGTTGGTTTACGGGTACAACCTTTGTAACCTCATGGTATACTCATGGATTGGCTAGTTCCTACTTGGAGGGTTGCAACTTTTTAACTGCCGCAGTTTCTACGCCTGCTAATAGTTTAGCACATTCTTTGTTATTCCTATGGGGTCCTGAAGCACAAGGTGATTTTACTCGGTGGTGTCAATTAGGTGGTCTGTGGACTTTTGTTGCTCTCCACGGGGCTTTTGGACTAATCGGTTTTATGTTACGTCAATTTGAGCTTGCTCGATCTGTGCAATTGCGACCTTATAATGCGATCGCATTCTCTGGTCCAATTGCAGTTTTTGTTTCTGTATTCCTGATTTATCCCCTAGGCCAGTCTGGTTGGTTCTTTGCGCCTAGTTTTGGTGTAGCAGCTATTTTTCGATTCATCCTCTTTTTTCAAGGGTTTCATAATTGGACACTGAACCCCTTTCATATGATGGGAGTTGCCGGTGTCTTAGGTGCTGCTCTGCTATGTGCTATTCATGGTGCTACTGTCGAAAATACTTTATTTGAAGATGGTGATGGTGCAAATACATTCCGGGCTTTTAACCCAACTCAAGCCGAAGAGACTTATTCTATGGTCACTGCTAACCGATTTTGGTCCCAAATCTTTGGGGTTGCTTTTTCCAATAAACGTTGGTTACATTTCTTTATGTTATTTGTACCAGTAACCGGTTTATGGATGAGCGCTCTTGGAGTAGTCGGTTTGGCTCTGAACCTTCGTGCCTATGACTTTGTTTCTCAGGAAATCCGTGCAGCGGAAGATCCTGAATTTGAGACTTTCTACACGAAAAATATTCTCTTAAACGAAGGTATTCGTGCTTGGATGGCAGCTCAAGATCAGCCTCATGAAAACCTTATATTCCCTGAGGAGGTTCTACCCCGTGGAAACGCTCTTTAATGGAACTTTAGCTTTAGCTGGTCGTGACCAAGAAACTACGGGTTTCGCTTGGTGGGCTGGGAATGCCCGACTTATCAATTTATCTGGTAAACTGCTAGGAGCTCATGTAGCTCATGCTGGCTTAATCGTATTCTGGGCCGGAGCAATGAACTTATTTGAAGTGGCTCATTTCGTACCGGAGAAACCAATGTATGAACAAGGATTCATTTTACTTCCCCACCTAGCTACTCTAGGTTGGGGGGTAGGTCCCGGCGGGGAAGTTCTAGACACCTTTCCATACTTTGTCTCGGGCGTACTTCACTTAATTTCCTCTGCAGTATTGGGGTTTGGTGGTATTTTTCATGCACTTCTAGGACCTGAGACTCTTGAAGAATCTTTTCCTTTTTTTGGTTATGTATGGAAAGATAGAAATAAAATGACAACAATTTTAGGCATTCACCTAATATTGTTAGGTATAGGTGCTTTTCTATTAGTATTTAAATCTCTTTATTTTGGGGGCGTATATGATACCTGGGCTCCGGGGGGCGGAGATGTAAGAAAAATTACCAACTTGACCCTTAGTCCAAGCGTTATTTTTGGTTATTTACTCAAATCTCCCTTTGGGGGAGAAGGGTGGATTGTTAGTGTGGACGATTTGGAAGATCTAATTGGAGGCCATGTATGGTTAGGTTCCATTTGTATACTGGGTGGAATCTGGCATATATTAACCAAACCTTTTGCATGGGCTCGTCGTGCATTTGTCTGGTCCGGGGAAGCTTACTTGTCTTATAGTTTAGGTGCTTTATCGGTTTTTGGTTTCATTGCTTGTTGTTTTGTATGGTTCAATAATACTGCTTATCCTAGTGAGTTTTATGGTCCTACTGGACCAGAAGCTTCTCAAGCTCAAGCTTTTACTTTTCTAGTTCGAGACCAACGTCTTGGGGCTAACGTCGGATCTGCTCAAGGCCCTACTGGTTTAGGTAAGTATCTAATGCGTTCGCCCACAGGAGAAGTTATTTTTGGAGGCGAAACGATGCGTTTTTGGGATCTTCGGGCTCCGTGGTTAGAACCTTTAAGAGGTCCAAATGGTTTGGACTTGAGTAGGTTGAAAAAAGACATACAACCTTGGCAAGAACGGCGTTCTGCGGAATATATGACCCATGCGCCTTTAGGTTCGTTAAATTCTGTAGGTGGGGTAGCTACGGAGATCAATGCAGTCAATTATGTCTCTCCTAGAAGTTGGTTAGCGACTTCTCATTTTGTTCTAGGATTCTTCTTTTTCGTAGGCCATTTATGGCACGCGGGAAGGTCTCGTGCAGCTGCAGCAGGATTTGAAAAAGGAATTGATCGCGATTTTGAACCTGTTCTTTCTATGACTCCTCTTAATTAACTGAGACAAAAGATACAATACTTTAAGGAGCAATCAATTGGATTCTACAATACCTATTGATTGGCTAGATCAAGTCATAATTAACTTCATTCTAAAGTCTTTCTTTTTCTGTCCGATTTTTTAAATTCGATCTAATCTTTTTTTAGGTATGGCTCGGCTAGGTGGGAAAGCCGAGCCATTCCCCTTTATAATACTAGACTGCTCAAAATGAATCAAACTAATAAAGACATAAATCTAGTCACCGGGAAAAGGAGAGAGAGGGATTCGAACCCTCGATAGTTCGTCTCAAAGAACTATACCGATTTTCAAGACCGGAGCTATCAACCACTCAGCCATCTCTCCCGAATAAACTGTAATTTCTAGTTTATTCTTTTTTCTTTTTTATGCAATAAAAAAAGAATCTAAGCATAAAAGGCATAAAAGTTGCGCCTCTCGCTGTAGGATAGAAAGCTAGTCTAGAAAGATATTCGGTGTGATTCAATGGCTCTATTCTATCTAAATAGAACTCTTTTATCTAAATAGAAATGTAGGATTTCATCTGAACATTTCCGAAGTGAAGGAAAAAACGACTCTCGGCCTCCTATTCTAATTTCGAATAAGGTGAGCAAGAAGTGATAATAATCTAGAATCACTAGAATCACTAGATTCGGGGTAGAATCCACCAGGATATGATGCGGTTTTTTTTTTTACAATTTTTGACTTCTAAAATCAAATGGTAGAGTACTTTTGTTAGTATGGAGGATTAGAAAGATGACTATTGCTTTCCAATTAGCTGTTTTTGCATTAATTGCTACTTCATCCATTTTATTGATTAGTGTCCCCGTTGTTTTTTCTTCTCCAGAGGGTTGGTCAAGTAAAAAAAATGTTGTATTTTCCGGCACATCATTATGGATTGGATTAGTCTTTCTAGTGGGTATCCTTAATTCTTTCATCTCTTAAACCTATTTTCGAATTTGCGAAAAATAAAAATTTTTCAAGCTAACAAGCTAAAAAGGCCCCCGCATTATTTCGGGTTGCGAGACACCTTCCATACACTTCAATACACAATAAGGGTCAATAGAAGTCTCCAAAATAAGAAGTCTCCAAAATACCAAATACAAATAAAGAAAAGAATAAATTGAAATTTGAGGAAGGGGTCAACTTGTTTTGTAATTTTGCAATGTCATTAAATGGAAAGTTAAATAGAATGAGATAGGATAAAAAAAGATTCTATCTTTGAAAAAATGATAGAAATAGCCTCTCAATCAGAATTTGAGAATTCTTTTCGTATTCTATATCTAATTTCTTTTTATTCATCTAATTTGTTTTTTCTTTCTAATTGCTTTTTTTATTACATCTTTGATTCCATAATTCAAATTAGAAATTTGATTCTATTATAAGAATTCTATTCTTATTAGAATCTATAAGATATTCTATAGTCTAAATAGATTATAGAAATAGATTATAGAAGTCTAAATAGATTGATTATAGAGTCTAATATTTATATATTAGAGATAGATAATTCTATCTCTATTCTGTACTATGCTACATCTATCGAATAGGAATTCCCCCAGAAATAATATCTGGCATAGCTGTTCACATCACAAATATGATCCAGGCATTTCAAGAAAAAAAAATGCGGATGCGGATATAGTCGAATGGTAAAATTTCTCTTTGCCAAGGAGAAGACGCGGGTTCGATTCCCGCTATCCGCCCAAGGTACTTTATTTAGGTTAGGTACTTTTTGAAATTTACAAAAAAAAAAGTGGTGTTGCGGAGCGGAGACGGGATTTGAACCCGTGACCTCAAGGTTATGAGCCTTGCGAGCTACCAAGCTGCTCTACACCGCAGAAAAACTGGAAACTTATGGATAAAGAAGAATTGAATGTACCCCCTACCCTAATTTGTATAAATAACATAACGCATTTATACAGAATGGTCAAGGGGCTCCGTCTATGACTATGATCATCGCTCATAACACTAAAATAACTAGAGAAAAAAAAAAAAAAGAATTTTCTAATTTTTACGAACTCGATCTTATGGCTCCCGGCAACAAACCTGCATGAAACATTTCACGAAGTCTGTATCCGGATAGCCCAAAGTCTCGATAGTGAGTTCTCGTTCTTCCAGTTTCAAAACACCGCCGGCGAAGACGGGTCGGTGCACTATTTCTCGGTGAGGATTGTAACTTTCCATGAATTTCCGACTTATCAATCGACGATGAATCTTTGCTTAGTTCGTTTTTTAAGGATCGACGAATCAAATGATATTTTTGTTCCAATTTTTGTTTCTTTTTCTCCCTCTGAATCGAACTTTTACTTGCCATAATATTTCACTTCCTATTAAGTATTGCTGATACAAGTCGAATCTTAGATGTAGAAATATAAAAAAAGGATTTAACCAAATTTGCCCGAGGTAGAGGCAATCAAGAAAGCTGCATAAGTGAAAATATAACCTACAGAAAAGTGGGCTAATCCAACCAATCTTGCTTGCACAATGGAAAGAGCTACGGGTTTATCTCTCCATCGAATCAAATTAGCCAAGGGTGTACGTTCATGAGCCCATGCTAACGTTTCAATCAATTCCTGCCAATATCCCCTCCAGGAAATTAAAAACATAAATCCAGTAGCCCAAACCAAATGTCCAAATAAGAACATCCATGCCCAAACCGATAAACTATTCATACCAAACGGGTTATACCCGTTGATAAGTTGTGAAGAGTTTAACCATAAATAATCTCTTAACCATCCCATCAAATAAGTCGAAGATTCATTAAACTGTGAAACGTTACCCTGCCATAATGTGATATGTTTCCAATGCCAATAGAAAGTAACCCACCCAATAGTATTTAACATCCAGAAAATTGCCAAATAAAATGCGTCCCAAGCGGAAATATCACAAGTACCCCCCCGTCCTGGCCCATCGCAAGGAAAACTATAACCAAAATCCTTTTTATCTGGCATTAACTTAGAACCACGTGCATCTAAAGCACCTTTTACTAAGATCAATGTAGTTGTATGTAACCCTAGAGCAATAGCATGATGAACCAAGAAGTCTCCTGGCCCTATTGTTAAGAACAATGAATTCTTATTTTCATTAATAGCATTTAACCAGCCGGGCAGCCATATGCTTCGGCCCGCATTAAAGGCTGGACTTTTCGTTGAAGATAAAAGTACATCGAATCCATATGCAGTTTTACCATGAGCAGATTGTATCCATTGGGCAAATATGGGTTCGATCAAGATTTGTTTCTCCGGAGTCCCAAAAGCAAGCATGACATCATTATGAACATAAAGTCCCAAAGTGTGGAATCCTAGAAAGAGACTGGCCCAACTTAAATGGGAGATGATAGCTTCTTTATGGTCTATCATTCTTGCTAATACATTATCTTCATTCTGTTCCGGATTGTAATCTCTAATAAAAAAGATAGCTCCATGAGCAAAAGCTCCTGTCATGATGAATCCTGCGATGTATTGGTGATGAGTATATAAGGCAGCTTGTGTAGTAAAGTCTTGCGCTATGAACGCATACGCTGGTAAAGAGTA
>NW_024871357.1:97500-112500 GCF_019054845.1 Dipodomys spectabilis | reverse complement strand
TCCTCCGCGAAAAGTAAGAAATTCCGAATATTTTGACCAATTCAAGGTAAAAAGTGGGGTTGCTCCCTCAGCAAAACAGGGATAAAGTTGAGCCAAAAGATCCCGATTCAAGATAAATTCATGAGGAAGTGGGATCTCTTTAGGATCTACTCCAGCATTTAGAAATTGATTAATTGGTAAAGATACATGTATTTGATGCCCCGCCCAAGAAAGAGATCCAAGTCCTAGTAGTCCGGATAAATGGTGATTCAACATAGATTCTACATCTTGGAACCAAGCCAATTTTGGAGCAGCTTTGTGATAATGGAACCAACCCGCAAAAAGCATTAAGGCAGCAAAGACTAATGCACCAATTGCGGTACAATACAGCTGTAATTCACTCGTTATTCCAGATGCTCTCCAAATCTGAAAAAAACCAGAGGTTATTTGTATTCCTCGAAAACCTCCGCCCACATCACCATTCAATATTTCTTGTCCCACTATTGGCCAAACCACTTGAGCGCTAGGTCCAATGTGAGTAGGATCACTTAACCATGCTTCATAATTGGAAAAACGAGCACCGTGGAAATACATACCACTCAGCCAAAGAAAGATGATGGAGAGTTGACCAAAATGAGCACTAAAGATTTTTCGAGAAATCGCCTCCAAATCACCGGTATGGCTATCAAAATCGTGAGCATCAGCATGTAAGTTCCAGATCCAAGTGGTAGTATCCGGTCCTTTCGCTATTGTTCTTGAGAAATGACCGGGTCTGGCCCATTCCTCGAAAGAAGTTTTGATGGGATCCCTATCTACTAAAATTTTGACTTCTGATTCCGGCGAACGAATAATCATTGAGTCCTCCTCTTTCCGGACAACACATACAAAGAGACCCGCCAACAATCCAGTAATTAGTGAACCTATGGGAGATGTTTCAAATTAGTTTATTTCACTTCTATCCTATTCCCATCTATCGAGTTTCTTTAGTTATTCACTAGAACAATTATGATCTGGAGGTCGATCCAGGGCGGCAAGTGTTCGAATCTATTATGACATAGCCAATAGGCGCTCAACGGACCTTTATGCTTTTTGAATTGCTCAAAAAACCGTTTTTTTGTCCAACCGAATCTATTCGTCTTTTAATACAAAGTTCTGAAATGGGCTCGGCTCCCTTTTTTTTTTACATGGAACATCTTACTAGTATTCTTGCGCGATTCCAAATCAGGCGAGAGGGCAGTGGTCATTACGATTACTACGAGATATCCCATTATATATAAGGAATATAATAAGTATATTAAGGAATATAAGGCGAATTTATACATTTAAAAATAGGCTGCTTACTCCATTTTTTGATTCTTCTGTTTTTTGTTAATAATGACTATTTCGTTTTTGAATAATTAAGAAATCTAAAATCCGAATAATGAATTAATTAATACTAATAATAAAATGAATAAAGACTAATAATAAAGACTAAGAAGTCATAATAATATTATTAAGAATAATAATAGAAATAAAATGAATAATAATAGAATAAAATAAGAAATCAAAGGAAATCAAATAAAAAAAATAGAATAATTTTAAAATAAAATTGAATAATTCATTTAAGGTCTTTTTAATCTTTGAATAAGACAAAAGAATTTATAAGATTAAATAACTAGAAATAATAGAAATCGAGATTCTCTTGATTTTCTAGAGTCTCATGATTGATTGTTTATAGTCTCAGAATTTTCTATATTCTCAACTCTTTGTATAGGGTGTATTTCTATGAAATACCAGACGAAAAAGAACGATCTTCACTTCAAAAGGGTAGAATGAAAGTCATCAAATTTTTTGATAGGTTCTTCGCAACACAGAGAAAGGATCTTTTTTTTTTTTTTGGACTAATTGGGAAAATAGAACAAATATTCAAAACAAATAAAATACTCAAAAGAAAATGCTCTTATCCTATTCGAAACGCCTTGTGATCTTCAACCAATTTTGTGCTTCAATATAATTTCCAGGAGTAAGCGCTATAGCTTGTTTCCAATACTCGGCGGCTTGATCGAACCACGCCTCCGCAATTTCAGAATCCCCCTGGCAAATCGCTTGTTCTCCTCGGTAATGACAGATTACGGCTATATTATTAAAGGCTTGTGGTAAAAAAGGGTTTCTTTCTAGTGCTTGGAAATAATATTCCAAAGCTTTTGTATGTTCTCCATTACTTGTGTGAATAAGTCCTATATTATAGAGTATATAACTTCGATCGTAGGGATCAATTTCTAGTCGCATAGCTTCATAATAATTCTGTAAAGCTTCCGCATAATTTCCTTCGGATTGAGCAGACATCCGTTACGGTCGTAATTCTATTCAAAGAATCCCCGTTTCAAAACCGTACGTGAGATTTTCATCTCATACGGCTCCTCCCTTATGTGCATAATGGAGAATATTATATTGAATCCAAAAAAAAGCAATCAAATATTCTCATTATAAATTGAGCGGGGCTAGTGGTTTTACAAGAAATGTCTAGCCAACCTTCCTGCAAAAGCTTTTTTCTTAACAGCAAACATGGCGATACTAGATAAAAATCTAGTGTTAATTCCAACAATTTCTTTAACAATTTCTTTGTCCTCAACGTCTCTTAATTTCTCGGAATTAGTCACCTCAACAGTCTTCGATGGTTCTATGGGTATCCAAAGTACAAACGAGATGGATATTTGGTGTCCTAACCATTCTTCGGAGGCCCCATCGCAATAAATCGTAAAAATCAATAAATAAGGAAAAGGGGAACTTTCTAACAGAGATTTTCTTTTGTTGATTCCTAGTCGTAGTGCTTCTTCCTCTATGCTACCTATTGGTTTGGTACTAGTGGAGTAGGGTTAACCACCTACAATACACAACCTCACAACTCATAGGTCTAACCTTTCGCTAAATGCTAGAATCGACAATTGAAGCATCTGAGGCCACATTAGTCGGGGATACACGACAAAAGGAATTGTTTTATTTATTTAAAAACTTCACCTTCAACAAACGTAGAGTTATTTCAAATCTTTATATCCTGAGTAATGGATTTATATCATAAAACTAAAAACGGTAAATAACAAAATCAAATCACACCATCTCGGTAATAGGTAAACGCCTCTTTTTCTCCTGAAGTTGTCGGAATTATTCGTAATAAAATATCGGCTACAATTGAAAAAGTCTTATCAATAAAATTTCCAGTTATTCGGGATCTAGGCATAGATATCAATTCAATCGATTTGAAAATGGATTTCAATTAATTCTTGTGAGAAAAAGGAATCCCACAAAAAAATCATTGTAGAATACGAAATAACATTAAAACAGACTCAAAAAAAAATGCTCTCTATCCCGCCCGCAGCACTGCATCCCTGAGGGAAAAGTCTTGACTTTATTTGCTTTTAATTCATTTAAAAGTTGTTTTCTTTATTTTAGTTATATATAGTTAGTCGTTAGAATTGATTGTAATTTATAGGTATCATCGGGATAGCAACAATCGAAATAGGAAGAATTCGCGATTCAGTCGTTTTTTTGGCCATAATCATTAATTAGGAGAGATGGCCGAGTGGTTCAAGGCGTAGCATTGGAACTGCTATGTAGACTTTTGTTTACCGAGGGTTCGAATCCCTCTCTTTCCGTAACTTCATCTAATTTATCAATCTTACGGATCACAATGTAGCAAATCCTATACTATAAGAATTGGTAACTTAATTCCAAGAGTTAGGATTTTTCTTAATATAATCTAGAGTTTCTATTGCCATTGCCAATGCCATTGCCAATTTCTCCAATAGAGAAAATACTGGAAAATTGGGGCAAGGGGTGAAAATAGACCGCCCCTTCATATGATATATGAATGGTAGAAAATACCCCGGTCAAACGACTGACTATTTGGGTCCTACTTAGTTAGGCGTAAAGGGGTCAAGGTAAAGACAAATTGTCTGAGCCCTTCCTCTTCCTTCCTCTTTTAGTTAGGTTTTAGTCTGACGCGAATAATATTCTACGACTAGTAATTCCTTTATTTTTAAACCAACCGACTGAGTCTCTATTATTTGATTGACTAATCCCGTATATTCGAATCGGCGAAGAGTCAAATGGTTTGGCAAGGCCTTTTCCTTTTCCGTTTGGGAAGACGATTTTAGGGAAAACGCATTAAGATAATTTTGAACCATGCTTCTAGATTTTTGGTCATCCCTGACCGTAATAATATCCCCAGGTTTACAGCGAAAACCTGGTCTATTTACTATATGCCCATTAACGAAAATATGCCTATGGTTAACTAATTGGCGGGCTTGAGGAATAGTTGACGCCATACCCAACCTAAAAAGGATGTTATCTAAACGCATTTCAAGTAACTGTAATAAAACCTGACCTGTCTGCCCTTTGGCTTTTGCGGCGATACGCACGTAGTTACGTAATTGTCGTTCGGTAAGACCATAATGAAAACGCAATTTTTGTTTTTCTTCTAAACGAATATGATATTGGGATTTTTTGTAAAAGCTCGGTCGATATCTAATCGGTGCCCTTTGCTTCTTTATAGGGATTTTACTAGTTAGTCCCGGTAAAGACCCCAGACGACGTAGTTTTTTGTAGCGAGGACCTCGGTAACGTGACATAAAGACTCCTTTATTTGATTGAAATTTTTGAAACTTGAATGAAAATGAAATTTTCATAAACTTTAATTAAAACTGAACTAAAGGATAAATTTGAATAGTATAAATAGGTCAATATTTATCGGAGTCTAATTATATTCCAAAGAATAATGGGATGGATTGGATCCATATTTGAACTCTATTATACATAAATAATGTATATAAAAAAGATACAAAAGATTTCTTTTTCTTGCTCTTGATTTGTTCTATCGCGATTTCATTTCTCTAACTTTTATTCCGAATTGGAAGTTTCTAGAATAATTGTGGATCTTTGAAACAGCCGAAAGAAATTTTTTCAATGTTCGTTTTTCAAAAAGACCAATCGTGGAAAAAATCAAACAAAGCGGCAAAAGCCAGCTATCGGAGTCGAACCGATGACCGTCGCATTACAAATGCGATGCTCTAACCTCTGAGCTAAGCGGGCTTACCTAATCGAAATTGTACATGCATAGGAATTTAATGAACTATTCGAATCGTAGCTATTAACTTTTTCTTCTTAGTTATTCATAATTAATATGATTTAGAGAACAACAAAAAAAAGTTCGTATTTGTCGAACAGCAATAGAGATTAATAGTATAGAGAATGGCTAGCAAAAAGAAAGTGAGGAAAATGGAATGGAAAAATTAGAATTGATCAATCTTGAAAAAAGACATAGAAAACAACCAAAAAAAACTAAGTCTTTCCATCCAAAACCATCCAAAAAAGTTTGTTTTAACTAAACAATTATGAATGAGTTGGCAATGAATTCGAATTCAAACCGATGACTCTTGCATCTTTTCTACATTCATAGAAGTACACCTATGTTTATAATTTACGAATATGATAGTTTCTGGGCATTTTTAATAATATCAAGTGTTATTCCTAGTTTAGCATTTCTAATTTCCGGAGTTTTGTCCCCGATTAACAAAGGGCCAGAGAAACTTTCGAGTTATGAATCGGGTATAGAACCGCTGGGCGATGCTTGGTTACAATTTAGAATCCGTTATTATATCTTTGCTCTTGTTTTTGTTGTTTTTGATGTTGAAGCGGTTTTTCTTTATCCGTGGGCACTGAGTTTCGATATATTGGGGTTATCCGTATTTATAGAAGCTTTCATTTTCGTTTTTATCCTAATTCTTGGTTTAGTTTATGCGTGGCGAAAGGGGGCATTAGAATGGTCTTAGACCTTGAATATTCTCGACAATAATCTCATTTTGCAAAAAAAAACAAACAGTGAGCTAGTTATGAATTCCATCGAGTTTTCCTTCCTTGATCGGACAACCCAACCCTCCGTTATTTCAACTACATCAAATGATCTTTCAAATTGGTCAAGACTCTCCAGTTTATGGCCACTTCTCTATGGTACCAGTTGTTGCTTCATTGAATTTGCTGCATTAATAGGTTCACGATTCGACTTTGATCGTTATGGACTAGTCCCAAGATCTAGCCCTAGACAGGCAGACCTTATTTTAACCGCCGGCACAATAACCATGAAAATGGCTCCTTCTTTAGTGAGATTATATGAACAAATGCCTGAACCGAAATATGTTATTGCTATGGGAGCCTGTACAATTACAGGGGGGATGTTCAGTACCGATTCGTATAGTACGGTTCGAGGAGTTGATAAGTTAATTCCTGTAGATGTCTATTTGCCCGGTTGTCCACCAAAACCAGAGGCGGTTATAGATGCTATAACAAAACTTCGTAAAAAACTCGCTCGAGAAATTTATGAAGATCGAATTAAGTCTCAACAGGGGAAGCGGTCTTTTATTACCAATCACAAGTTTCAGATTTGTGGGTGGACTACTCATACTGGAAATTATGATCAAGGATTACTCTATCAATCGTCCTCTATTTCAAAAAAATTCCCTGAAACATTGTTAAAATATAACAATTCAGTCTCGTCCTACGAATTTATAAATTAGAGAAAAGATTCTTTGGCACAGAAGAACAAAAGACAAATGAATCTTCAGAAATTTGATTGGAAATGGTAAAGACTTATACAAAAAAAAATGAGTGAGGGAGAGCGAAAAAAGATGAAAGGTCCTTTGTCTGCTTGGCTGGTCAAACATGGGCTAGTTCATAGATCTTTGGGTTTTGATTACCAAGGAATAGAGACTTTACAGATAAAGCCCGAGGATTGGCATTCCATTGCTGTGATTTTATATGTATATGGTTACAATTATTTGCGTTCCCTATGTGCCTATGATGTAGCGCCGGGCGGAATGTTAACTAGTGTATATCATCTTACGCGAATAGACTATGGGATAGATCAACCCGAAGAAGTCTGTATAAAAGTATTTGCCCCAAGGACGAATCCTAGAATTCCGTCTGTTTTCAGGGTTTGGAAAAGTGTGGATTTTCAAGAAAGGGAATCTTATGATATGTTGGGAATAACTTATGAGAATCATCCACGCCAAAAGCGTATCTTAATGCCAGAAAGTTGGATAGGGTGGCCCTTACGTAAGGATTATATTGCTCCCAAATTTTTTGAAATACAAGATGCTCATTAACTAAATATAGAATAAGAAACGAATCTTCAGTACTATAACTCCCGATAATAGTCACGGAATCTTTTGGCCTTTTTTTTCTTAGAAAAAAAGAGAGTCAGTGAAGTATTCGTCGTATTCTTCTTGCTTTGTAGAAACTACATAAAAAAAGACAATGCAATTCTGGATTCGTTGGATTATCAAACTTTTCAAGATTTTTATTTCGGACTGGCCTTTAGTTCGGACTGGTCGAGCTACTAGGATGAACTAAATGGGTTATGTATCAGGAACTTTATATTGCGCATCCAAGTGCACTTGGATGCGCAATATAAAAAAAAGCAAAAATAAGCGGGAATGAAAACATAGAATAGTAAAGAACCCCCCAAAAAAATAGGAGCATATTCTATTTCTACTCTAGATGAATAGGAAACGAGTCGTGGCTATTCCTATCTTTCAACTGCTCGAGACTAGACTCGATTTTAACCAATAACCCCAATAACCAATAAATAAAATGAACCTGTAGAATAAAATAAATACATATTTATACACAAATCAAGCATGCGCCGAGAACCAGATTTGAACTGGCGACACGAGGATTTTCAGTCCTCTGCTCTACCGGCTGAGCTATCCCGACCATTTTCAAGGGGTCGTCTTTCTCACTTTCATTAAAAAAAAAAAATGACTTGGATCGATGTCAATAAAAAAAAAAGAAAAAGGAAGCCTGGATACGTTTGTGAAACAATCGAATCAATGAAAAAGATAATGAATATTCAAGCGTTAACGAAAAGAAAGAATCAGATCAAAAAAAAAGGCGAGGAGACTGGGGATAGAGGGACTTGAACCCTCACGATTTATAAAGTCGACGGATTTTCCTCTTACTATAAATTTCCTTTATGTCGATATTGACATGTAGACTGGGACTCTATCTTTATTCTCGTGCAATTTATCAGTTATTTATCAGACCAGACTGTAATCTTTTGATATAGTATGTTAATACGTAGATTAACATTTGTCACATATATGTATAGTTTATCCTTTTTACTAATCGCAAGCCACTTCATTTTTTAGAACAGCTTCCATTGAGTCTCTGCACCTATCCTTTTTTTTTTCTGTTTATGAATCTTTCTTTGTTTTCGGAAAGCCGGATTTGGCTCAGGATTACCCATTTTTGATTCCTGGGTTTCTCTGAATTTGAAAGTTATCACTTGCTAAGTTTCCATACCAAGGCTCAATCCAATTAAGTCCGTAGCGTCTACCAATTTCGCCATATCCCCCTCCCCCTTGTTTTGAGATTCAAATTTTTTTCTAATTATTAATTAGAATTCTACCATTTTTTATTTTGTTCATTTTTATTCTAAATTTTATTCTAAATTAAGTATGGAATGAATTCAAGATTAAGTATGGAATGAATTCAATATCGATTTCTATAACAGCGTTTCCTCTTATTTTCTTTGATTTCTTGTCTATCTTTTTTTATTTTATTGCTACGCTACCCGAGACTTATAGTTGGGTCTAATCAGAAAGGATTCTATCGTTTTTGTATCTGCAATTCAAGATAACTGTATATATACCTGAGATATTTTATCTCATATATCATATGCCTCTCTTTCGATGATTTGTCTCATGCAATTTTGCATCCTCGAATGAGCTTTTTTTTACCTCCCACTTCACTTCGAATTCTCTCTAAAAAAAGAAAAAAAAAATAGAAATTTCGTTTTTTTTTGTTTTTCGAAATTCCATTCTATAATATTATCCAGATAGCATTACTCGATAGAATTAATAGTAATTAATAGTAAAGTACTAGTCTATTGAATTAAGATAAATCTATTGAATTAAGATAAATTCAATTTCTATGATTAATAGAATCAAAACGAATAGGCAAAAAATTATCAAATTTAGGAATTTTCAGAAACTAGGAAATAGGAGCTTATTTTGATAAAATACGAGAAGAAAAAACTCCTTTCTTTTGTATTTTAAAAAAGTAAGCTATACCAACCAAAGCCAAAGGAAAGAAGTATCACTGAATTTGTGATTGCAGATAGGAAAGTACGAAAATTCATATGGAATTGAACCCGAAAGAGTACTGAAATTTTATTTTGTTTAACCAAGATTGGTTAAAAAATACCGACAGGATCCAATTCACTGAACGTTTTTTTGTTTCATCTTTAGGCTCTGATCCGGTCTTGTGAACAAACTTATGACAATGCTTTTCTTTTGATGACCCAAACAACTGCAATCGGCCAGTTACAACCAACAAAGAATAAGAAGAGATGAAAATTCTATAATTCTTTATTAGGATTGACTTTAGGGCTATACGGACTCGAACCGTAGACCTTCTCGGTAAAACAGATCAAACTGATGATTATCAAAATGATTCGAACTATTTCAAAGACCCAACATGCATTTTTTTTGCATTGGGCTCCTTCAGTAACTAATAGAAATACTAAGTTAGTCTACCATAATTCTCTTACTAGAAAGAGAAGAAAATAGCTCCATGTGCTCGGATTTTTTTTTAGATTCTAATCCCCAAGCACTACCAAAGTCTTTCAAAGAAGGGCTCTCCTGACGTAGGTCTGCTTTTGGTTTAGATCAACTTAAGTTAAATGGAATCTCCATCGACGCCCTGGTTTGGCTTAAAGAAAAAAATCTGAACTTCATACACCTTAAAATTCAGATGATAGGACGAAAAGAGAATTTTTTGAGGTCCTTGTCTTTTACCCTCCTCCAGCATTGAATAGAATGGTTCTTCACCTTATCAAGATCGTAAATAAATCAATAAAGGTTTTCTATTAAAGGCCGAAAAGGCACTAAAATGAGACCGAATCCTTTCCTTTGTCAGGCTATTGTTCTCTTGTTTGTTCTCTAAACTGGAGTTAGACATTGATTTCTCAATAAGTCTTTTGATTCCATGATATACTCATCTGAAAAAGCATTGGCGCACGTGTAAACGAGTTGCTCTACCTAACTGAGCTATAGCCCTTTGTGTTTGTTGTTGGTAATATATATTTTATCACGTCGAAAATGGATTGTCAAGATAACTAGTAGATGATATTGGATTCAACATACTTTTTCTTTGGTCTCTCTTGCTTGGTATTGCTTATAAATTAGATTCCATTTATAATTGAGCGATAAGAGGAGTTCCATTTCTTTCTCTTTGTGATGATAAAGGACCTACTTAACTCAGTGGTTAGAGTATTGCTTTCATACGGCGGGAGTCATTGGTTCAAATCCAATAGTAGGTATAAGGTATTAGATATCAGATAGGAGATAATCTCCTCATCCGGTTTTCTACCGACTTTCTTTTATTTATTTTTTTATTTATTTTTATCCTTTCGATCGATTGATTTTTTTGATTGCATTTTTATTGAAAAAGTTTCATTGTACTCGAATCGGATTTCACTTAGACTTGGAGTCAATTGGCAAAAACTAAGTTTATACATCCTATGGCCGAAATAACTATAATGCATCAAAAGAACTTCTGTTTGTTTATATATACAGAAGTTCGTTTGGTTATTCTTGGTCCACAAAAATGAGTTACGAAATAACATTGATAGCTTCTACCCGTGCCTTAGCCCGTTTGACAGCTAGATTTGCCTCAATTATTTGTCTCTTCCCTTCTGCTTTTTTCAAGTTAGCTTCTGCTAGTTCAAAAGTTTGCTGAGCTTCTTGTGGATCAATGTCACTACCCTTCTCAGCATCATGTACGAAAATAGTGATTTTATTATTGCCTATTCTAGCACCACCACCCATCAGAGCCATCGTTACCCATTGGTCGTTAAGGCGGATTTTCAAAATCCCTATCTCGACCGTTGTAGCAATAAGCGCATGATTGGGTAATACGCCAATTTGTCCACTATTAGTTGATAAAATGATTTCTTCGACTTTTGAATCCCAAACAATTCGATTCGGTGTCAGTACACAAAGATTAAAGGTCATTTCTTCAAGTTGTTTTCCATTTCTAAGTTCGTAGCCTTCGCGGTAGCTTCATCAATGTTACCTACTAAATAAAAGGCTTGTTCGGGAAGACTATCCAATTCTCCGGCAAGGATTAATTGAAACCCTCTAATCGTCTCTGCGAGAGCGACATATTTCCCCGGGGAACCTGTAAATATTTCTGCTACGAAAAAGGGTTGTGATAAGAAACGCTCTATTTTTCTTGCTCTTGCTACAGTTAATCGATCTTCTTCGGATAATTCGTCCAATCCAAGAATAGATATAATGTCCTGAAGTTCTTTGTAACGTTGTAAAGTTTCCTTAACTGTTTGCGCAGTTTTATAATGTGCGTCGCTAACGATTTTAGGTTGGAGCATAGTTGACGTTGAATCTAAAGGATCAACTGCGGGATAGATACCTTTAGCGGCTAATCCTCTTGATAGTACTGTAGTAGCATCTAAATGTGCAAATGTCGTGGCAGGAGCGGGGTCCGTCAAATCATCTGCAGGTACATAAACTGCTTGAATAGAAGTTATGGCCCCCTCTTTTGTGGAAGTAATTCTTTCTTGTAAAGAACCCATTTCAGTACTGAGGGTGGGTTGATAACCCACAGCGGAAGGCATTCTGCCCAATAAGGCGGATACCTCGGATCCTGCTTGGACAAAACGGAAGATATTGTCGATAAATAGAAGCACGTCTTGTTTATTAACATCTCGGAAATATTCCGCCATAGTTAGCGCAGTCAAACCAACTCTCATACGAGCTCCTGGTGGTTCATTCATCTGCCCATAGACTAGAGCTACTTTTGATTGTGCAATATTTTCTTTATTAATGACTCCAGAGTCCCTCATTTCCTTATAAAGATCATTTCCTTCACGAGTACGTTCACCGACTCCTCCAAATACGGATACCCCCCCGTGGGCTTTTGCAATGTTGTTGATTAATTCCATAATTAGAACTGTTTTACCTACTCCAGCCCCCCCGAAGAGTCCAATTTTACCTCCCCTGCGATAAGGGGCTAAAAGATCTACTACTTTAATTCCTGTTTCAAAAATAGATAATCTTGTATCTAACTGTATAAACGCGGGTGGGGATCTATGAATAGGGGATGTTGTACGAGTATCTACAAGGCCTAAATTATCAATAGGTTCTCCAAGGACGTTGAAAATTCGTCCGAGAGTCGCCCCACCGACTGGAACACTTAGAGGACCTCCCGTGTCAATCACCTCCATTCCCCTCCTTAGACCCTCTGTAGCACTCATAGCTACAGCTCGAACTCGATTATTTCCTAATAATTGTTGGACTTCACAAGTCACATGAATTTCTTGACCGAAAGTATCTCGACCCTTAACTACCAGAGCGTTGTAAATATTCGGCATCTTGCGAGGGGGAAAGGTTATGTCTAGAACGGGTCCAATTATTTGAGTGATATGTCCCAGTTTCTTTTTTTCAAGCGCAGAAACTCCAAGACTAGAACTAGAAGGATTGATTTGCATAATAGAATTAATGTAAAAATAACATAACTATGTCGAATTCCTTTTTCTAAGATTAATATTTTGAGTCCAAAAAAAATGTTCTATATCAAGTTTATCAATTAATTCAAACTGGGGGTTAGCATTTGATTCCGTTGTTATCATTCACCGCCTTGAATTGAAGGCATTTGTTTCCTTCATTTTTCTTTTCCATTTCCTTGATTGCAGTTTTTAGTTAACTAATAATAGAAATAACAAGTCAATGAATATAGCAAAAGGATTCAGGACATTTTTCATTTCTTTCGTATTATATCGAAGATTCTCCTCCGTATTCTTTATTGAATGCGAATCGGAAGGCTATTTTAAATTCATTATTGCTATCTCAGCTATGGACTCCGCTATAGAACCTTTATTTCGTATTTAAGCATATTGAGTTATCCTTATCTATTATTCATTTTTTATACATCTCTTTTTTCTTTTGTAGAGTCTTATTTATTTTGCATCAACCCATTCTTCAGATATACATTTTTTAGAAAACCAATTCTTCAGAGTTTTACATCTAAGATTTGCATATACAACATATATCGTTGTCAAGAGAAATTTTCTTCTTATTATTCTTTATAGCTTCTAGATTTCGATGCAAAAAAGTTAAGCATTAACTAGTTGAAAAAGACGAATTGGGTTGCGCCATATAGAAGACCGAGTATACAATAATGATGTATTTGGTGAATCAAATACTCAAATACTATGGTCTAATAACTAAATTATGATTAGTTGATACTATTTATTGATAACTTTTTGAAAGATGGATTCCCGCGAAAGGTTTTGTTATTAACTCCTAATTCATGTCGAGTAGACCGTGGTCCTGTGAGAATTCTTAATTCGTGAATTGTAGGGAGGGACTTATGTCACAACAAACAGAGACTAAAGCAAGTGTTGGATTCAAGGCCGGTGTTAAAGAGTATAAATTGACTTATTATACTCCTGACTATGAAACTAAAGATACTGATATCTTGGCAGCATTTCGAGTAACTCCTCAACCTGGCGTTCCACCGGAGGAAGCAGGAGCAGCGGTAGCTGCGGAATCTTCTACTGGTACCTGGACAACTGTTTGGACAGATGGACTGACCAGTCTTGATCGTTATAAAGGACGATGCTACCACATTGAGCCTGTTCCTGGAGAGGAAAATCAATATATTGCTTATGTAGCTTACCCCTTAGACCTTTTTGAGGAAGGTTCTGTTACTAACATGTTTACTTCCATTGTAGGTAATGTATTTGGATTCAAAGCCCTGCGTGCTCTCCGGTTAGAGGATTTGCGAATCCCTCCTGCTTATACTAAAACTTTCCAAGGTCCGCCCCACGGCATCCAAGTTGAAAGAGATAAATTAAACAAGTATGGCCGTCCCCTATTAGGTTGTACAATTAAACCTAAATTGGGGTTATCCGCTAAGAATTACGGTAGAGCAGTTTATGAATGTCTGCGCGGTGGGCTTGATTTTACCAAAGATGATGAGAACGTGAACTCCCAACCATTTATGCGATGGAGGGATCGATTCTTATTTTGTGCCGAAGCCATTTACAAAGCACAGGCTGAAACAGGTGAAATCAAAGGTCATTATTTGAATGCAACTGCGGGTACATGCGAAGAAATGATGAAAAGGGCTGTATTTGCCAGAGAATTAGGAGTTCCTATCGTAATGCATGACTACTTAACAGGGGGATTCACTGCAAATACTAGCTTGGCTCATTATTGTCGAGATAATGGGTTACTTCTTCACATCCACCGCGCAATGCATGCAGTTATTGATAGACAAAAGAATCATGGTATACACTTTCGTGTACTAGCTAAAGCTTTACGTATGTCTGGTGGGGATCATATTCACTCTGGGACCGTAGTAGGTAAACTTGAGGGGGAACGAGAGATTACTTTAGGTTTTGTTGATTTACTGCGTGATGATTTTGTTGAAAAAGATCGAAGCCGCGGTATTTATTTCACTCAAGATTGGGTCTCTCTACCAGGTGTTCTGCCTGTGGCTTCCGGGGGTATTCACGTTTGGCATATGCCTGCTCTGACCGAAATCTTTGGAGATGATTCCGTACTACAATTCGGTGGAGGAACTTTAGGACATCCTTGGGGAAATGCACCTGGTGCTGTAGCTAATCGCGTTGCTCTAGAAGCATGTGTACAAGCTCGTAATGAGGGACGTGATCTTGCTCGTGAGGGTAATGAAATTATTCGTGCGGCTGCCAAATGGAGTCCGGAATTAGCGGCTGCTTGCGAAGTATGGAAGGAAATCAAATTTGAATTTGAAGCAATGGATACCTTGGATAAAGCGTAATTCATAAATTCCCCCTTCCTCTATTAATTGAATTCGAATGAAACTCGGCCCAATCTTTTACTAAAAGGATTGAGCCGAATATAAAAAAAGGATTGAGCCGAATATAAAAAAGATTAATCAAAAGATACTCCTCTAGTTGATTTTGAATCGATTTATACTTAG
>NW_024871357.1:62500-85000 GCF_019054845.1 Dipodomys spectabilis | reverse complement strand
TTATTCTATTCTATCTATTGGAAAACAAAAAATGGAGGACTTTCAGATGTTTCAATCAGTATTTAAATGGATAAAGCATAAATTGAATGCCTTAAGGGACTTTATTGCCCCTATTACTAGGCAAAAGAAACAGAAATTTATGATGAGCTGTATTCTTTTTATAGCTGGGGGATGCCTCTTCGTATCCTTCAGAGTCGTCAGCGGGGGTTGGAAGTGTTCGTTGATTGGAGAAGGGAAAGTCTGCATTCACTCAACCCGTTTAAATGATGAACGGGAATCAGAGGATTCAGATAATCCCTTAATGACAAAAAAAGAAGAGACAAAAAAAGAAGAAATCAGTCAAAAAACTAGGATCCCTTTCCTAAGTCTCTCCTCTTCGATCATACCCATCTGGGTCCCCGTGCCCGGTGGTTATTATGTCTTCAACATGGATATCAAAGAAGTTCTTCGGGTCGTGATGCTCCAGCTGACTTACGACCTCATAACTGAACCGCTTGTTGATTATCTCATTGAGGACTGGAATCAAAATTCCCGCATGAATCAATTGGTTTTTTTTATTCAAGATATCCGAGATCGCTCGCGTCTCCTACAAATCGAGTGTCTAGAATCTTATTCTTCTTTTTATGCTAAAAAACTCCAAGGGCCACGTTACGATTCGGACTGGGTCAAAAAAGAAAAACTATTACACCAAGAAAAAATTCGATTAAAATGGCACCTGGAATTTAGAAGTCGGGGCCCAGTCAAAATGCTATTTACTCGGCACGGCCCTATCTACGTCTACCCCTGGCCGAGGGATAACTCACTGAAGAGGGAAATCAAAGAACGCTCGAAATTTGAAACGAGAAAAGCACGGCGTTTTTTTTATAAAAATTATCGAAACCTCCTAGATACAAAACTTCCGTTGGGCGCAATCGTCGAACTCGACCCGAGCTTTAAAACTAGGCTTGAGCAGTCGGTTGATTTTGCACAGTTACTTTCTCAGCCAATTTCTGGGGGCAAGGGCAAGGATTGTCTCCGAATCCGTAAAGACGGCTTGAACGTGAATCTTTTTTTCGACCCGACGACTAAAGAAATAAAACTAGAAACGTGTGAAAGCAAGACTGACGAATCGTTGTTAGACTGTTTTGTTGTCCTTTTTCGGTTCAAATTTACTGATCCTAGCCGAATCAAGTTACCTGGTCCTCAACCCAATAATTTAGGCTTATGGATAACGTTTGCATTTGACCAACGGGAGAATCTCACTCTGAAAAGAAAATTCTGTGTGGTGCTTATCATTTGGTACTATTATCGAAATCGTCGATATTTTTTTTAGCGTTTTATTAATTCTTTTCTTTCTTCATTTTTGGTATTCCTACCGTTTTCTTATTTAGTTTCACTAAATAAGAAAACGGCAATAATACTAATTATGCGATAATGAAAATAAACCAATTAGGGCGGAAAAAGGGGATTATAGAGAATCCGTTGATGAGTTTGTTTTTATTTTGAGGTATCTATTTTATTAGTATTATCAGACTTTGTTTTTACTCTATCGCACTATGTATCATTTAATTTAATAACTCAATAAAGAGAATTCAATAAATCCCTTATCCTTGTTTCAATCAAATCGAATTCAATTACATAAAAAAAGGAGGCACAAAGAATGCGGGAAGAGGAATATCAAAGATTTTTAGACGATCAAACGTACTTGCTATACCCACTGATCTTTCAAGAGTATCTTTATACCCTTGCTCATGTTCATAGTTTCAGTTCTAACAATAAATTGAGTTTCCTAATTGTAAAACGTTTAATTACTCGAATGTATCAACAGAGGCATTTGATTCTTTCTGATAATAATTATAAACAAAATCATTTATATATATACAACTACATGATTTATTATCAAATAATATCCGAGGGGTTTGCACTCATTGGGGAAGTTGCATTTTCGCCACGATTTGTGTTTTCTTTAGAAAATTCAGAAATATTGAAAGTTCAGAATTTACGATCCATTCTTTCAATATTTCCTTTTTTAGAGGATCAATTTCCATATTTAAATTATCTATCCGGTGGCTTACTACCCTACCCCATTCATCTAGAAAAAGTGGTTCAAACCCTTCGGTACTGGCTGAAAGATCCTTCTTCTTTGCATTTATTACGACTCTTTCTTCACGAGTCTTGGAATTGGAATAGTCCTTTTTTTCCAAAGCAAAAAAGTGCTTTTTTTCAAAAAAGAAAAAGAATAAAAACGAATCTAAGATTCGTTCTATTTTTATCTAATTCTCTTGTATATGAATATGAATCCATTTTATTTTTTCTTCGTAGCCAATTCTTGCATTTACGATCCAACCATTTTCGGGTTCTTTTTGAGCGAATCTATTTCTATGGAAAAGTAGATAATTTTACAGAAGTTTTTGCTAAGAAGTTTAGATACGTTTTTGCTAATAGTTTTCAAGTTAATATACAGTTGTTCAAGGACCCTCACATGCATTATGTTCGGTTTAAAAGACAATTCTTTTTTGCTTTAAGGAGTACGCCACTTATAATGAAAAAGTGGAAATACTACTTTGTTAATTTATTTCAATGTCATTTTTTTGTGTGGGTTCAACCAAAAAAGATCTATATATATCTAGTAGATGAGTCTTCTCTCGACTTTTTGGGTTATCTTGTAAATGTAGAATTCACTCCTTCAGCGATACGAAGTCAAATGCTAGAACATTCATTTCTAACAGAGAATACGATGAAGAAACTGGATACAATAGTTCCACTTAATCCTTTGATTCAAGCCTTGACAAAAATGAATTTTTGTAATAAAATAGGACATCCTCTTAGTAAACCGCCCTGGGCCGATCCATCGGATTCGGATCTTATTGACCGATTTTTTTGTATATGCGGAGACCTTTCTCAGTATTTTAGTGGATCCTCAGACAAAAAGAGTTTGTATCGAATAAAATATATACTTCGATTTTCTTGTCTGAAAACCTTTGCTCATAAACACAAAACCAATCTACACACTTTAGCGAGACAACTAGGTTCGGATTTTTGGGAACCTTTTTTTACAGAAGAACCGGTTGTTTTACCTTTTGAGATCCTACAAGGTCCTTCACCTACACATCTTGCTCGAGAGTTAGAAAAGTTAGATACAGATCGGCTTTGGTTTTTGAATATCAAATTGGTATTTGGATATTTAAATGTTGATATTTAACGATTTCGTCAATCAGGAATAATGAGTTGGGAAAACATTGAAATAGACATTAAATTATCTATAAAATAGCAATAGAGGCAACAATGCATTTCTTGATTGATATTATGAAATGCAATAAAAATAGACAAGTACGAGGAAATGCAATAAAAATAGACAAGTACGAGTCAGGTTGCAAAGTTAGACAGCACTCGGGTTATTCTATTCTATCTATTGGAAAACAAAAAATGGAGGACTTTCAGATGTTTCAATCAGTATTTAAATGGATAAAGCATAAATTGAATGCCTTAAGGGACTTTATTGCCCCTATTACTAGGCAAAAGAAACAGAAATTTATGATGAGCTGTATTCTTTTTATAGCTGGGGGATGCCTCTTCGTATCCTTCAGAGTCGTCAGCGGGGGTTGGAAGTGTTCGTTGATTGGAGAAGGGAAAGTCTGCATTCACTCAACCCGTTTAAATGATGAACGGGAATCAGAGGATGCTCATAAAATCGGTACTGTCGAGCACTTGCAACAACCTGAAGCAAAAATTATCACCTCTAGCTATGTCGAAAGCGAAAGGATTAACCAAAAAGAAAATCCTAGATCCTTTTTCCAAGAAGTAAGGACCGACTTTTTGGACTTTTTAGAAGAAATACGAAAAAAACGAATTGAACGGACAGGAGTAACTCAGGATATAGATTTCGCGAATGATTTTATGGAAATTGTATATTGGGTTTCGAATCTCCCGCCGTCCCCCCGCTACGGGTCCTGGTTTTCTTTGGGTGACACTCTCCTTTTCCCATGGGAGAAGGAGAAGTTCTTCGATATATACTATCCTACAACTTATCATTATAGGATAAAAAAATCTCAAGATCCATCAAACTTCGACCCAAGAAAGATAGGGACCTCCAAGGATTCGTTTTCTCAAGGGGTTCTATCCCTAAAGGCTGAGTTTCAGCCGCCTATTGAAATCCGACTGTATCCTAAGGAATGGTCAAAAATTCAACAAGGAAGGGGTGAAAGTTTGTAATGGATTATTTCCACGGTATTGATCGAGGAAATCTGAAATCTTTAAGGAAAGGCATTTATAAAAAATCGATATTTTTTTTATTTATTAATTCTTTTCTTTCTTCATTTTTGGTATTCCTACCGTTTTCTTATTTAGTTTCACTAAATAAGAAAACGGCAATAATACTAATTGATATAATTAAAAAAAGTGTATATACTTAATTAAAAAAATGAATAAATAAAATAAAAACAAGAATAGATAAGAAGAAATGCGGCCTCCGCCTAGATATTTCAAACCTTCGACAAAAACAAAACTGCCAGCACCAACTCCGTTAATAATTCCATCAATTAGTCGTCTATCAAAAAAAGAAAATATTTTAGCGAATCCTCTTATACCTTTAATTAAAGACATTGCATAAAAAGCATCTATATAACCCCGATTAGTAGACCAATGATATACGACAGTTATTATTTTGTCGCTAATAGGTCTCTTAGTACCTTTTTTAGCAAGTAAATTAAAAATTTTGAAATTTTGTAAAGATGAATAAATAGGATGATATAACGAGCATGCTATAAATATTGCAAAAAAAGAAATAAGGACTGAAAAAGTAGAATTGATTAAAAATTCATACCAATGAAAATCCTTTTTTGAGCTTTGATGCAAAAGGTTTAAAGACGGAATGAATAGTTTAGATAATATATCCAATGGAATTCCTTTGAATTGATTCATAGGAATTCCTATAACCCCTATAAACAAAGTAAATAGTACCAAAACAAGGATAGGAAATAACATAGTATTGTCCGATTCGTATGGATAGGAGACAATACTTTTAGTGCGAAAAAAAGGAATAGTAATAAGAGGTCGAATCCTATTTATTACACTCCCATCAATTTGAGATGCTTTCCTGGGAAAAAACGAGTCCCCTTGATTATTATTCATTATTAATAAAGCGACTAAAGTCCTTTTTTTTAGCATTTTTTTTTCTTCTTTACCCCATAAAGATATTGAATAGAAGAAGCTATTTGTTTTTCCGCTGTAATTTTGAAAATGAACATTGAAATGTCCTTCAAAAGTAAGTAAATAAACTCGCAACATATAAAATGCAGTTAATCCTGCTGTGAAATAAGCTATGAGGGCAAAAATAGGCGAATAGACCCAACTAGCATTAAGAATTTCATCTTTTGACCAAAAACAGGCGAGAGGGGGAATACCACAAAGGGAAAGGGTTCCTAATAAAAAAGCCGTTCTTGTAATTGGAAGATGTTTTATTAAACCACCCATCAGACTCATATTTTGACTCTTAGCTGGAGAATAACCAACAAGAGCTTCCATTGAATGAATAATAGATCCTGACCCTAAAAACAACAATGCTTTTGAATAGGCATGAGTAATCAAATGAAATAAAGCAGTTCGATAAGAGCCCATACCAAGAGCTAACATCATATAACCCAATTGAGACATTGTAGAATAAGCCAAACTTCTCTTAATATCTTTTTGAGCAAGAGCTAAAGTAGCTCCTAAAAGTACTGTTATTATACCTATCAAAGCGATTAGATTCATCAGGTAAGGTAGAACTTTCAAAAGAGGAAAAAGTCGAGCTACAAGAAAAATTCCAGCAGCTACCATAGTAGCTGCATGTATCAAAGCCGAAATAGGAGTAGGCCCTTCCATGGCATCTGGTAACCAGATATGAAGAGGGAATTGCGCTGATTTAGTAAGAGCACCAGAAACTACTAGAATAGTACATAAAAAAACAAATGAAAGATTAACCTCGTTGTTATAAATAAAGTTTGTGACTAGTGCGAACAAATCCAGAAATTCGAAACTACCCGTTAGCCAATAAAGACCTAAGATGCCTAATAATAAGCCAAAATCCCCTACACGATTAGTTACAAATGCTTTTTGACAAGCATTTGATGCAATAGGTCGCGTAAACCAAAAACCTATTAATAGATAAGAACACATTCCAACCAATTCCCAAAAAATATAAATTTGTATCAAATTAGAACTAGTAACCAACCCCAACATTGAAGTATTGAAAAAACTCATGTAAGTAAAAAATCTCAAATAGCCTTGATCATGAGACATATAATTGTCACTATAAAAAAGAACGAGAATTCCTACTGTACTAATTAATATTGATAAAATAGAAGAAAGTGAGTCAATGAAGAGTCCAAACTCTAAAGAAAAATCATTATTGATAGTCCATGACCATACATAGTGATAGATAGAACTGCTATTTATTTGGTGAATAAAAAGACCGGTCGAAAAAACCATAACTATACTTAACACTAAAACATTCGGAAAAGCCCATCTACGACGAAGTTTTTTTGTTGCCTTCGGAAAAAGGAGAAGCCCCCCTCCTATGAAGATAGTGACTGGGAGTGTAATAAAAGGGATGATCCATAAATATTGATATGTACATTCCATAAAAAAAATATTATTATTTCAAATGCTTCTCTTCTTATTTCTTATTTTTTTTTTTTTTATTGAAAATGAATAGTAATCATTTATTCTTTCTTGTTCCGCATTCCACATCCTTCTTTGTTCTATTTTTAATTTAATAAAAATTAATAAAAAAAAAAGTAAGTCAAAAAGAAATACTAATAAAAGATAAAAAATAAAAGAAAAAAGTAGGACTTCCCTTTTATTTCTAGAACTTAAAAAATAAAAACTATATTGACTTCGCAATATGAATATTCATTCATCTAGTAGGATAGATAGTACGACGAAAAAAAAAGCAAAATACAGAAGACTTTTTATTATTTTATGAAAAGAGTGGAGTTGTGAAACAAACTCAATAATGAATCCTAATAGTAAACAACAAATTTGTTTGAATAATAGATGTCTTTATCATCTAAATATAACAATATAAAAAATTCTTTTATGGAAAAAAACTTTTATATGAAAAAAGCGTATTCCTAAAATATTTGTAAAAGAAAAGAATATTGAGCAGCCTTGAAAATTTTTTTCAAGAGCCAAATATCTTTCGACTGCAAATTAAAAAAAATTTGTTGTGCAAGAAATTAAAAATCAAACATCGGAATAGAATATATAATATGACTGAGCTTGACATGA
Source organism: Dipodomys spectabilis (assembly GCF_019054845.1). Taxonomy (NCBI): domain Eukaryota; kingdom Metazoa; phylum Chordata; class Mammalia; order Rodentia; family Heteromyidae; genus Dipodomys; species Dipodomys spectabilis. The sequence goes on along the minus strand of NW_024871357.1, from coordinate 77,752 downwards.
TAAAAAAATGTATTTATTTTTTTTTTTTTATTAGATCGAACATCTTTAGTTCAAAAAAAAGGAGTTCTTACCAATAAAGAATTAACATTTAAACTTGGTTTGTTTTGTAATTTTATTCTTTAGGCAAATTGGCATCTATAAAGAAAATTCAATAATTCAATAGTTTAATTAACTAAAAAGAAAATTCAATAATTCAATAGTTTAATTTACTAAAATTGAGAAAGTAAATGCTACTAAATTGAAGATCATAACAATAAGCATGATTAGGATAAAGTGCAAATGCCTATTTGAAGTTATTTACCTTAACTTAGCTTATTTGTTAAATTGAATTCAATTCATTAAAGCAATTTTGGTTCAAGAATTTTAATAAAAAAAAGAGTTGAGCGAATTAACTCTTGAAAACTCGACAATAAACTCAAGATGAGTTATTATGATTTCGAGCAAGCCGCTATGGTGAAATTGGTAGACACGCTGCTCTTAGGAAGCAGTGCTAGAGCATCTCGGTTCGAGTCCGAGTAGCGGCATAATATATATATTTTTTTTTGCTTTGAAAAAAAAAAATAAAAAGTTCTATAATAAAAAGAAATTCAATTTCTAATTGAAATGCAATATAAAATTGAAGGAACTTTACTCTATTTAACCTTTTTTAAAATTGTTATGAAATTTTCACCTTTCGAACATATATTAACTCATATTTCTTTTTCAGTCATTTCAATGGTAATTCCAATTCATTTGATAAGCTTATTAAGCGATGAATTTGTAGGACTCTCTGATTCGTCAGAAAAGGGCAAGATACTCAATTTTTTATGTATAACAGGATTAGTAGTTACTCGTTGGCTTTCTTCGGGACATTTACCAGTAAGTGATTTATATGAATCATTAATATTTCTTTCCTGGGTGTTTTCTTTGATTCATATGGGTCCCTATTTTAATTTTAAAAAACATAAAAATTTTTTAAGTGCAATAACTTCCCCCAGTACTTTGTTTACTCAAGTCTTTACTACATCGGGTCTTTTAACTGACATGCATCCATCTGAAAACTTAGTACCGGCTCTCCAATCTCAGTGGTTAATGATGCACGTAAGTATGATGGTATTGGGTTATGCAGCTCTTTTATGTGGATCATTACTAGGAGTCGCACTTTTAGTCATTCGATTTCGAAAAGTGGAAAGAATTTTGGATATAAAAAAGAATTTATTAAATAATATATTTTCAAATAATCTATTTTCCTTTGATCAAATCCAATATCTGATGGAAAGCCGAAAAAGTATCAGACCTACTTTTTTTCTTTCTTCTTGGAATTATTATAGGTTCCAATTGATTCAACAATTAGATCGTTGGGGTTATCGTATTATTAGTCTAGGATTTGTCTTTTTAACTATAGGAATCCTTTCAGGAGCCGTGTGGGCTAATGAAGCATGGGGATCATATTGGAATTGGGACCCAAAGGAAACTTGGGCGTTTATTACTTGGACCCTATTTGCGATTTATTTACATAGTCGAAAAAATTTTGAAAGTTTCAATTCCGCAATTATCGCTTCGATAGGTTTTCTTGTAATTTGGATATGTTATTTTGGAGTGAATTTATTAGGAATAGGATTACATAGTTATGGTTCTTTTATATTAAATATATTAAATTAACAGTTACTTGATTTGATGTCAAAAACAAGTTTGAAGAATAAAATCCTAGGTTATTATATATAGAAATCATATTATTATATATAGAAATCATATATATCATATATAGAAGAAGCTTCAGGTAAGTCGCCGAGAACCTTTTGAATCACGTAATAGAATGATTTAACTGATTTCAAAAGGTTCTCACAAATGAAAAAAAATATATATAAATATATCTGGTCCCAATTGTTCTATTTTTACTCAAAAAAAAATTAGCAAAAATTAGCAGAAGAGATCAGTTTTTTTTCAGTGGAGAACCATTTTTCTATTTTTTTTCATTTCCGAAGTTTCTTTTTCATTATTTAATTCCAAAAATCGTTATTTTAATTATAAAAATACATAGAAATAATAGTTTCGACTTTGTCAACTGATAATGATAAAACAAAATCCGGAAAAATACCGATAATTATTACGGGGAGAAGGATCGAAAGGGAAACAAATAATTCCCGCGGCCCAGAATCAAAAAAAGAAGCGTTTTTGGCATTAAACAGCTTATATCCGTAGAACATCTGGCGTACCATAGATAATAAATAAAGAGGAGTTAATAACATTCCAACTGCTATTACAAAACAAATGAGTATTTTTGACAAAAAAAGATATTTTTTTGCAGTAATTATACCAAAGAATACTATCAATTCGGAAAAAAAACCGCTCATGCCCGGTAATGCAAGGGAGGCTAGTGATAAAATACTAAACAGGGTAAATATTTTTGGCATTGGGATGCCCATTCCGCCCATTTCGTCAAGATAAAGAAGCTGCGTTCTATCAAAATTGATTCCTGCCAAGAAAAAAAGTCCGGCGCCAATAAATCCATGTGATATTATTTGTAAAATAGCTCCGTTGAGTCCCAGATCGGTTATAGAGGAAATTCCTATAAGGATGAATCCCATATGAGATACAGAAGAATGGGCTATTCGTTTTTTTAAATTTCTCTGACCAAAGGATGTTGGAGCAGCATAGATTATTTGCATTGAACCGACTAGTACGAACCAAGGAGAAAATAGAGAATGCGCGTGGGGCAAGAATTCCATATTGATTCGAACTAATCCATAGGCTCCCATTTTTAATAAGATTCCGGCCAGAAGCATACAAGTACTATAATGCGCTTCTCCATGGGTGTCTGATAACCATGTATGCAAGGGTATAATCGGTGATTTGACAGCAAAAGAAATAAGAAATCCAATATAGAATAGTATTTCTAGAGCCACTGGATAGGGTTGATTGGCTAATGTTTCAAAATGGAATGTTGGTTCATTGGACCCATATAAAGCGATACCAAAAGTTCCCATTAATAAAAAAATCGAGCTTCCCGCAGTATACAAAATGAATTTTGTAGCTGAATATAGACGCTTCTTTCCCCCCCACATGGCGAGAAGTAGATAAATGGGAATTAATTCTAATTCCCACATGATAAAAAAAAGTAAAAGATCTTGCGACGAAAAGAATCCGATTTGACCGCTATACATTGCTAACATCATAAAATGGAATAAGCGGGAATTCCGAGTAACTGGCCAAGCCCCTAAAGTAGCTAAAGTTGTAATAAATCCTGTCAAGAAAATAGGTCCGACAGAGAGCCCGTCTATTCCAAATCGCCAGCGAAAATCAAAAAAAAGGATCCATTTGAAATCCTCTGGTAATTGGATTAAAGGATCGTCCCATCGGAAATAATATGAAAATGCATAAGTGATTAAAAGGAGTTCTAAAATACAAATAACTAAAGTATACAATCGAATTATCTTATTTCCCTTATGGGGTAAAAAAAAAATTAATAAACCCGAAGATATCGGTAAAACTACAAATAGTGTTAACCAAGGAAAAGAATTCATGGTAAAAACAAGATAAACTTGGATCAGAAAAACCCGTGCTTGAAAATACTAAGAAAAATTTAATAATTTCGGGCACGGGTTTTGTCGGTAAACAAAAAAGAAGCCCGATTCAAGTGGAGTTTTTTTTAGGGGGAGTATCAATAAGCTAGACCCATGCTTCGGGTTGTTTCATGCCATAAATAAATTCGAACACTCAAAAAATCTGTTGGACAGGCCGATTCACATCTTTTACAACCAACACAGTCCTCCGTTCTTGGGGCCGAAGCAATTTGCTTAGCTTTACATCCGTTCCAGGGGATCATTTCTAATACATCTGTGGGACAAGCTCGGACACATTGAGTACACCCTATACATGTATCATAAATCTTTACTGAATGGGACATTTGCTCTCTCCATTTTTTTTAACGCCCTAAAGTTTCGATCTAGTCCATTTATAAATCCCAGATGAATCAATAATTTACCAGACTTTTTTTCTATTAAAAAATAAAAAATTCGGCTTGATTGCTTCATGAGATCGAACTAAAATACTTGAATTTATTACGTTTTCACAAACAAGATCAGATCTTAGATATAGTCTATGTCGAGTCGAGTTGAGAAATATTCAAATTTACATTATTAAATAGAATACTGGTAAACCTACTTATTTAACAAATTAGATTGATTGATACGAATAGATTTTCTATTACGATAAATTGAGGAAACAATAGCCAATCCAATAGCTGCTTCGGCGGCTGCAATAGCTATAACAAAAATGGAGAAAATGTTTCCTTTTAATTGTCGACTATCAAAAAAATCAGAAAATGTTACAAAATTGATATTAACTGAATTCAAGATAAGTTCAAGACACATAAGAGCTCTAACCAGATTTCGACTCGTGATCAATCCATACATACCAATAGAAAATAAATAACCACTCAAAATAAGTGCATTTTCGAGCATCATCTGCCAACTCCTTATTAATTAGTTTTTCCCTTCTTTCTGTTAATAAGAACAAGAATTCAATCCCAAGTCATTCGATTAACTAAAAATATCACAAAAGCTGAAAAAAAAATTGTTAATAAATCAAAGATTGGGAATAAATCAAATAAGATAATCTAATTTATAAATGAATAATCTTCCAATCAAATTTCAAATCAAATTGAAGTCAAATAAATGCGGTAATAAGCTATAAGAAAGTGGAATTTGGATTGGCATTTTTATTTTTAATTAGAAATTCTTTTTATTGACGAGCCATAGTAATGGCACCTATTAAAGCAATTAATAGAATTATTGAAATGAATTCAAATGGAAGAAAAAAATCGGTTGATAAATGAATGCCAACTTGTTGACCGTTACTTATGAAATCTTGCTCTATAATCTGATTTGTTCTTGTCGTCCAAATAATTCCATACCAGGACGTGTTCAGAATAACACAAATTAGTGAAACAAAAGTACTCGTACAAACTAAGGAAGTAACCCCATCTCCAACATTCCAAAGATTTTCAGCTTTGGAATATTCTGAACCATTCAGGAACATCACAGCAAATAAAATTAAAACATTTATAGCTCCCACATAAATAAGGAGCTGTGCAGCAGCTACAAACTGTGAGTTTGCTAAAAAAAAGAATAATGATATACAAACAAGAACCAATCCTAATGAAAAGGCAGCAGAAATTGGGTTGATAAGGAATACCACCCCAAGCGCTCCAAGCAGAAGACCTAATCCGAGAAAAAAAAAAAAAAATCATGTATTGGTCCAGGCAAATCCATTGTACGTAAAATTGGAGAAAAAAAATCAAATAGTTTTTTTTTCATGAACTTATTGACCCGACCAGGAAAAACCGAATTCTTATTTCTAGAATAGAGTTGTTCCTACCTAATTGGATTAAAAAAAATCCTAAGGGGTGGAAATTATTGCAAATATAAATTACTGCAAATCTTTAATTATTGGACTATTCTCAAAAATTATCCTTTAGTTCAAAACTACATTTTGGTTTAATAAAAGTAATTCAAAGTAATTCAAAACGGATTGTTTTTGAATCAAAATAAGTTTATTTTTTTTTTTCAGGTAAATTCAAAATAGTTCTAATTGTATAATCGTCAATTATTGATATTGGTAAACGACTTAAAGCAATTTGATTATAATTCAATTCGTGACGATCATAACTAGAAAGCTCATATTCCTCAGTCATGGATAAGCAATTTGTTGGGCAATACTCAACGCAATTGCCACAAAATATACAAATTCCAAAATCAATACTGTAATTAAGCAAGCGTTTCTTTCGAATCAAAGTTTCCCATTTCCAATCAACAACGGGGAGATCTATAGGACATACACGAACACATACTTCACAAGCAATGCATTTATCAAATTCAAAATGTATTCGACCGCGAAAACGGTCTAATAGGATGAATTTTTCATAAGGATATTGAAGTGTTACAGACAACCGATTTGAATGCGATAACGTAATAAAGAAACTTTGACCAATATACCTTGCAGCGCGTATGCTTTGTTGACCATAATTCAAAAAATAAGTTACCATAGGGAACATATTGTAACTAGGTATGGATAATTTTATCTTTGTTTCTTTCTCTTTGTGAGACAATTCGGGTCTATAGAAAAGTCAGTCTTATTTTAGAGTGCAAAAATTTGGAAAGACGTTGTTAATAATAGATTACCAAGAGAAATAGGTAAAAGAAATTTCCATCCAAGATTTAAAAGTTGATCCAGTCTGAGTCTCGGTAAAGTCCATCTTGTTGTGATAGGAATGAACAAGAACAAATACGTTTTAACCAATGTAATAAAAATCCCGAGTGTTGTTTCACAGACTCTACCTACTTTGGTTAGTTCAAAAGGTAGAGGAAGTGATAGGTACGGAATAGAAATTTTCCAACCACCCAAGTAAAGAACTGTTACAAATAATGAAGAAACTAATAAATTTAGATAGGAAACAATAAAAAATAAACCAAATTTGATGCCCGAATATTCCGTTTGATAACCCGCTACTAATTCTTCTTCTGCTTCTGGTAAATCAAAGGGCAATCTTTCGCATTCTGCTAAGGAAGAAATAAAAAAGATGATAAAACCTATAGGTTGACGCCACAAATTCCACCCCCAAAAACCATATTTTGATTGTGCTTCAACTATATCAACTGTACTTAAACTGTTAGATAATCCTAGTAGGTGATAACATCACTGTTCTCAGCGCTAGTCCAGAACCGTACATGAGATTTTCACTTCATACGGCTCCTCTAAAGCCATAAAAAATCAAAAGAACCGATTGTATTAGTTGTCTTGAGATATGTGTAGGATAAAGAGGATAAAAGGGATCGGGCATCTTGAAATTCGACCCATGAAATTCTGTCTGTGATAATACTAAAAAACAAAGACTTCTGAATTTATCTTATCCTTTAAAAATTAAAAATGATAATTTTATTTGGTGAGCAATAGTGTAAATCCTTCAATAAAAGAATACTTATATCTTCAATAAATATCTTGAATAAAAGATTACTCAAAAAAAAAAAAAAATAAGAAAAAAAAGAAAAAGTCACAACATTCTTTGTTTTGTAAAAATGGAAAACTACCAATAGCTATTTCAACTTTTGATTTTTGATTACAAAGAAGAATTAGACATTTTCAATTTAAATAGTTTAGCCATTATGACACATACTTGATTTCTATTAATATAACTAGAGTAAAGTGAATAAATAGTAATGAAAGAAACAAAAAAGGGATCTCTGTTTTTCTTTTTTTATCATTATAATTTCGAGTTTTTTCATCCTCTTGATCTTTCGCAAAAAAGGAGAGATACTTGACATAAAAAAGAAAGGATTCTTTCGTTTTGGATAATCATTTTCGTAATTGGCGGGTAGGGCAAAACTCTGGATCGGAATCATGAGGAGTACTGACTGCTCATTTCTACCAAATTAAAGCCTCAATTTTCAAATTCTATTCTAGTATTTTCATTTCATATAATGAGAAATACCCCTTCCCTTGGAGAATTTTGATAATCTCTATTACAAATCCTTTGTGTATCTTTGTGTTCCTAGCCATCCACTCATTTTTTTAATCACCAAGTAGCATTCTTTTAATGGCTATAACTGATAGCGAAAAGGCCCTCCCGTTGATCTTTTTGACCCGCTTTCAAGACAGGATGATGAATCAACTATTCTTGGGGAAACTTATTATATCTTTTGTATTTTTATTTCTACTTGACTCTTGTACATAGGAAGGAAGTCTCATTTATATTACTGCAAATTTGTAAGCGGTTTTCTTTCACTCATATAACTATCCAATTGCCTTCATCAATGCAAATGATGAAGAAAAAACTAACAATATCTATTCAATTCACGTTCTTCCTATCATTTCACCTTCTTGCTATTCTTGCTAAATAAAAAAGCTTTCGAAATATAAATAAATAAATATACTAAATATAAATATATGAACTAGACATAAGAAAAAAAATCACTAAACGAATAAAGAAAAAAATCGAACTAAGAAAAAGAACGGAATAGAGCTAAGTTTCTGTTTCAACGAAGCGCACGTAGAGATATAGATAATACACATAGAGTTAATGGTATTTCATAACTAATTGATTGAGCAACAGCTCGTAGACCACCTAAAAAGGAATATTTATTATTTGATCCATATCCAGACATAAGAAGCCCAATGGGAGCAATACTTGAAATGGAAATCCATAAAAAAATACCAATATTGAGATCAGCTAAAATAAGAGGATAGCTAAAAGGAATTATTGAATAGCTTAATAGAGTTGATATAACTGCTATAGACGGCCCGAGACTAAATAAACGAGTATTCCCTCTGGATGGCAAAAGATTTTCCTTGAAAAGCAATTTTGTCCCGTCCGCTAGAGCTTGAAGAACTCCCAAAGGACCCGCATATTCCGGCCCAATACGTTGTTGCAATCCGGCAGAGATTTCTCTTTCTAACCACACAATTACTAAGACACTTATTGTGATTACGATTACAAGAGTAAAAATCGGAAAAAGCATCCCTAAAATTCCATAGATCTCGTTTAAAGAGCAAAATCTGGAAAAAGAATATATAGCTTCTACTTCTGTTGTTTCAAGTATGCCTCTCATATCCATTATCATTTTAACGATCAACTTCTCCCATAATGATATCTATGCTCCCTAGAATTGTCATAATATCGGCCAATTTCATTCTTTTAACTAATTGGGGAAGAATTTGTAAATTGATAAAACCTGGTGGACGAATTTTCCACCTCCAAGGAAAAACGTTCTGATCACCTATCAGAAAGATTCCCAATTCGCCCTTTGGAGCTTCGACTCTCACATAAAGTTCTTGTTGCGGCAATTCAAAAGTAGGAGAAGCTTTTTTACTACTGAATCGATATTCAAAATCGTTCCATGTGGGATCCCTTTGTCTATCAAGAGATCGGGTTTCTAAATTTTCATAAGGTCCACCGGGAATTCCCTCCAGAGCTTGTTCAATAATTTTGATAGATTCTGCCATTTCACCAATTCGAACTAAATAACGAGCTAATGAATCTCCTTCTTTTTGCCAATGAACTTCCCAATCAAATTCATCGTACGATTCATAATGATCAATTATACGAAGATCCCATTGTACTCCAGAAGCTCGTAGGACCGGACCAGATAACCCCCAATTTAGTGCTTCTTTTGCATCAATAATACCTATTCCTTCTACTCGTTCTAAAAAAATAGGATTTTTCATAATAAGTTTGTGATATTCATCAATTCCTTTAAAAAAACAATCACAGAAATCCAAGCATTTATCTATCCATCCATGAGGTAGATCAGTTGCTACTCCTCCGATACGAAAAAAATTATGCATCATTCTCATACCAGTGGCTGCTTCGAATAAATCATATACTAACTCTCTTTCTCTAAAAATATAGAAGAAAGGGGTCTGTGCGCCAATATCGGCCATAAAAGGACCAAGCCATAAAAGATGAGAAGCTAGACGACTCAATTCCAACATAATTACTCTGATATAGCTGGCTCTTTTCGGGACTTGAAAATTTCCCAATTGTTCTGGCCCATTTACAGTTATTGCTTCTGTGAACATAGTTGCTAAATAATCCCAACGTGTTACATAAGGTAAATATTGTATAATTGTTCTGTTTTCCGCAATTTTTTCCATTCCTCTGTGTAAATAACCTAATATGGGTTCACAATCAATAACATCTTCACCATCTAGAGTAAGAATGAGTCGAAGAACACCATGCATGGAGGGGTGGTGGGGGCCCATATTGACTATCATAAGGCCCTCTTTTGTGGCTGGTACATTCATAGGGGTTCCTCGATTCATTGGTTCGTGAATTATTGAAAACGCAAAAAAGGTTCGCAAAATTACAAATCTTATAAATCAAATAATAAGATTAAAAAAGACTCTTCAATTTAACTCATTTTTCACTCCCGAATATCCAATTGACTAATAAATTCTTTATTAGTTACTTTACTTTTTTTTAACAAATAAGAACAAAGCCTTTGGCGTTTTCCTAGAATTTTTCGTAAACCTCTTTCGGCTAAATAGTCTTTTTTATGCACTTGCAAATGCAAACTAACTTTTTTTAGTTTCTTAGTTAAACTTATTATTTGAAATTCAAGCGATCCCCTCTTTGCTTCTTTTTCTTCTTGTAAAGTATCTGATATGAATGCATTATTTCTCATAAACTCAATTCCTATAACTAACTCAATTTTTTTAATCCTTTTTTTTGATCAGTAAAAAGAATGCTTCCTCACATTTGAAATAATAATATTTTTTTTATGGAATGTACATATCAATATTTATGGATCATCCCTTTTATTACACTCCCAGTCACTATCTTCATAGGAGGGGGGCTTCTCCTTTTTCCGAAGGCAACAAAAAAACTTCGTCGTAGATGGGCTTTTCCGAATGTTTTAGTGTTAAGTATAGTTATGGTTTTTTCGACCGGTCTTTTTATTCACCAAATAAATAGCAGTTCTATCTATCACTATGTATGGTCATGGACTATCAATAATGATTTTTCTTTAGAGTTTGGACTCTTCATTGACTCACTTTCTTCTATTTTATCAATATTAATTAGTACAGTAGGAATTCTCGTTCTTTTTTATAGTGACAATTATATGTCTCATGATCAAGGCTATTTGAGATTTTTTACTTACATGAGTTTTTTCAATACTTCAATGTTGGGGTTGGTTACTAGTTCTAATTTGATACAAATTTATATTTTTTGGGAATTGGTTGGAATGTGTTCTTATCTATTAATAGGTTTTTGGTTTACGCGACCTATTGCATCAAATGCTTGTCAAAAAGCATTTGTAACTAATCGTGTAGGGGATTTTGGCTTATTATTAGGCATCTTAGGTCTTTATTGGCTAACGGGTAGTTTCGAATTTCTGGATTTGTTCGCACTAGTCACAAACTTTATTTATAACAACGAGGTTAATCTTTCATTTGTTTTTTTATGTACTATTCTAGTAGTTTCTGGTGCTCTTACTAAATCAGCGCAATTCCCTCTTCATATCTGGTTACCAGATGCCATGGAAGGGCCTACTCCTATTTCGGCTTTGATACATGCAGCTACTATGGTAGCTGCTGGAATTTTTCTTGTAGCTCGACTTTTTCCTCTTTTGAAAGTTCTACCTTACCTGATGAATCTAATCGCTTTGATAGGTATAATAACAGTACTTTTAGGAGCTACTTTAGCTCTTGCTCAAAAAGATATTAAGAGAAGTTTGGCTTATTCTACAATGTCTCAATTGGGTTATATGATGTTAGCTCTTGGTATGGGCTCTTATCGAACTGCTTTATTTCATTTGATTACTCATGCCTATTCAAAAGCATTGTTGTTTTTAGGGTCAGGATCTATTATTCATTCAATGGAAGCTCTTGTTGGTTATTCTCCAGCTAAGAGTCAAAATATGAGTCTGATGGGTGGTTTAATAAAACATCTTCCAATTACAAGAACGGCTTTTTTATTAGGAACCCTTTCCCTTTGTGGTATTCCCCCTCTCGCCTGTTTTTGGTCAAAAGATGAAATTCTTAATGCTAGTTGGGTCTATTCGCCTATTTTTGCCCTCATAGCTTATTTCACAGCAGGATTAACTGCATTTTATATGTTGCGAGTTTATTTACTTACTTTTGAAGGACATTTCAATGTTCATTTTCAAAATTACAGCGGAAAAACAAATAGCTTCTTCTATTCAATATCTTTATGGGGTAAAGAAGAAAAAAAAATGCTAAAAAAAAGGACTTTAGTCGCTTTATTAATAATGAATAATAATCAAGGGGACTCGTTTTTTCCCAGGAAAGCATCTCAAATTGATGGGAGTGTAATAAATAGGATTCGACCTCTTATTACTATTCCTTTTTTTCGCACTAAAAGTATTGTCTCCTATCCATACGAATCGGACAATACTATGTTATTTCCTATCCTTGTTTTGGTACTATTTACTTTGTTTATAGGGGTTATAGGAATTCCTATGAATCAATTCAAAGGAATTCCATTGGATATATTATCTAAACTATTCATTCCGTCTTTAAACCTTTTGCATCAAAGCTCAAAAAAGGATTTTCATTGGTATGAATTTTTAATCAATTCTACTTTTTCAGTCCTTATTTCTTTTTTTGCAATATTTATAGCATGCTCGTTATATCATCCTATTTATTCATCTTTACAAAATTTCAAAATTTTTAATTTACTTGCTAAAAAAGGTACTAAGAGACCTATTAGCGACAAAATAATAACTGTCGTATATCATTGGTCTACTAATCGGGGTTATATAGATGCTTTTTATGCAATGTCTTTAATTAAAGGTATAAGAGGATTCGCTAAAATATTTTCTTTTTTTGATAGACGACTAATTGATGGAATTATTAACGGAGTTGGTGCTGGCAGTTTTGTTTTTGTCGAAGGTTTGAAATATCTAGGCGGAGGCCGCATTTCTTCTTATCTATTCTTGTTTTTATTTTATTTATTCATTTTTTTAATTAAGTATATACACTTTTTTTAATTATATCAATTAGTATTATTGCCGTTTTCTTATTTAGTGAAACTAAATAAGAAAACGGTAGGAATACCAAAAATGAAGAAAGAAAAGAATTAATAAATAAAAAAAATATCGATTTTTTATAAATGCCTTTCCTTAAAGATTTCAGATTTCCTCGATCAATACCGTGGAAATAATCCATTACAAACTTTCACCCCTTCCTTGTTGAATTTTTGACCATTCCTTAGGATACAGTCGGATTTCAATAGGCGGCTGAAACTCAGCCTTTAGGGATAGAACCCCTTGAGAAAACGAATCCTTGGAGGTCCCTATCTTTCTTGGGTCGAAGTTTGATGGATCTTGAGATTTTTTTATCCTATAATGATAAGTTGTAGGATAGTATATATCGAAGAACTTCTCCTTCTCCCATGGGAAAAGGAGAGTGTCACCCAAAGAAAACCAGGACCCGTAGCGGGGGGACGGCGGGAGATTCGAAACCCAATATACAATTTCCATAAAATCATTCGCGAAATCTATATCCTGAGTTACTCCTGTCCGTTCAATTCGTTTTTTTCGTATTTCTTCTAAAAAGTCCAAAAAGTCGGTCCTTACTTCTTGGAAAAAGGATCTAGGATTTTCTTTTTGGTTAATCCTTTCGCTTTCGACATAGCTAGAGGTGATAATTTTTGCTTCAGGTTGTTGCAAGTGCTCGACAGTACCGATTTTATGAGCATCCTCTGATTCCCGTTCATCATTTAAACGGGTTGAGTGAATGCAGACTTTCCCTTCTCCAATCAACGAACACTTCCAACCCCCGCTGACGACTCTGAAGGATACGAAGAGGCATCCCCCAGCTATAAAAAGAATACAGCTCATCATAAATTTCTGTTTCTTTTGCCTAGTAATAGGGGCAATAAAGTCCCTTAAGGCATTCAATTTATGCTTTATCCATTTAAATACTGATTGAAACATCTGAAAGTCCTCCATTTTTTGTTTTCCAATAGATAGAATAGAATAACCCGAGTGCTGTCTAACTTTGCAACCTGACTCGTACTTGTCTATTTTTATTGCATTTCCTCGTACTTGTCTATTTTTATTGCATTTCATAATATCAATCAAGAAATGCATTGTTGCCTCTATTGCTATTTTATAGATAATTTAATGTCTATTTCAATGTTTTCCCAACTCATTATTCCTGATTGACGAAATCGTTAAATATCAACATTTAAATATCCAAATACCAATTTGATATTCAAAAACCAAAGCCGATCTGTATCTAACTTTTCTAACTCTCGAGCAAGATGTGTAGGTGAAGGACCTTGTAGGATCTCAAAAGGTAAAACAACCGGTTCTTCTGTAAAAAAAGGTTCCCAAAAATCCGAACCTAGTTGTCTCGCTAAAGTGTGTAGATTGGTTTTGTGTTTATGAGCAAAGGTTTTCAGACAAGAAAATCGAAGTATATATTTTATTCGATACAAACTCTTTTTGTCTGAGGATCCACTAAAATACTGAGAAAGGTCTCCGCATATACAAAAAAATCGGTCAATAAGATCCGAATCCGATGGATCGGCCCAGGGCGGTTTACTAAGAGGATGTCCTATTTTATTACAAAAATTCATTTTTGTCAAGGCTTGAATCAAAGGATTAAGTGGAACTATTGTATCCAGTTTCTTCATCGTATTCTCTGTTAGAAATGAATGTTCTAGCATTTGACTTCGTATCGCTGAAGGAGTGAATTCTACATTTACAAGATAACCCAAAAAGTCGAGAGAAGACTCATCTACTAGATATATATAGATCTTTTTTGGTTGAACCCACACAAAAAAATGACATTGAAATAAATTAACAAAGTAGTATTTCCACTTTTTCATTATAAGTGGCGTACTCCTTAAAGCAAAAAAGAATTGTCTTTTAAACCGAACATAATGCATGTGAGGGTCCTTGAACAACTGTATATTAACTTGAAAACTATTAGCAAAAACGTATCTAAACTTCTTAGCAAAAACTTCTGTAAAATTATCTACTTTTCCATAGAAATAGATTCGCTCAAAAAGAACCCGAAAATGGTTGGATCGTAAATGCAAGAATTGGCTACGAAGAAAAAATAAAATGGATTCATATTCATATACAAGAGAATTAGATAAAAATAGAACGAATCTTAGATTCGTTTTTATTCTTTTTCTTTTTTGAAAAAAAGCACTTTTTTGCTTTGGAAAAAAAGGACTATTCCAATTCCAAGACTCGTGAAGAAAGAGTCGTAATAAATGCAAAGAAGAAGGATCTTTCAGCCAGTACCGAAGGGTTTGAACCACTTTTTCTAGATGAATGGGGTAGGGTAGTAAGCCACCGGATAGATAATTTAAATATGGAAATTGATCCTCTAAAAAAGGAAATATTGAAAGAATGGATCGTAAATTCTGAACTTTCAATATTTCTGAATTTTCTAAAGAAAACACAAATCGTGGCGAAAATGCAACTTCCCCAATGAGTGCAAACCCCTCGGATATTATTTGATAATAAATCATGTAGTTGTATATATATAAATGATTTTGTTTATAATTATTATCAGAAAGAATCAAATGCCTCTGTTGATACATTCGAGTAATTAAACGTTTTACAATTAGGAAACTCAATTTATTGTTAGAACTGAAACTATGAACATGAGCAAGGGTATAAAGATACTCTTGAAAGATCAGTGGGTATAGCAAGTACGTTTGATCGTCTAAAAATCTTTGATATTCCTCTTCCCGCATTCTTTGTGCCTCCTTTTTTTATGTAATTGAATTCG
>NW_024871357.1:0-45000 GCF_019054845.1 Dipodomys spectabilis | reverse complement strand
AAAAAGAGTACTATACCCTTGAGCGTGAAATATCGATTGCTTGTTGAACCCTGTGAATTGCGTGAAAGTATTATTCCCTCAATTATGGAGTCAAAAAATTTTAGAAAACGTTCTTGGTCGAACAAAATGTGAATGAAAGATTCCAGTGTTAAGCAATAGTGATAATTCTTGATCTCTCTCAATATCTCTCTATAATTCGAAAATAACAAATGTAAATCGTTTGATGTATTCATCTTTTTGAATCATATACTACCTCCTCCTCCATTTTAAGAAAGAAACTTTTTGACTTTTTTTATGAAATTCACGTTAGGAAATGAAACTCAATTGTCTTGATTTATACTTGATACTAAGTCATTCTTTCTTTATACTCAACTTGTATGGAGTTATACTCAATATTTCATTTCAATTGGAATTTGCTTATTTACCATGTACGAGGATCCCCGCTACGCATCCATGGCTGAATGGTTAAAGCACCCAACTCATAATTGGCGAATTCGTAGGTTCAATTCCTACTGGATGCACACCAACGGGACCGTCCATCCAATAAGTCTATTGGAATTCGATCTGTATTAATGGAATCTCATCATCGTTACATAACATAACGAATTGGTGGACTATAGTCTTATCATAAATAGGAAAAGTAAGAACTAGCATGATTATTGAGACTCAAACTCAGAGAAAATAAAATCGATTTATGGATGGAATCAAATAGGCAGGCAGTATTGACAGAAAAAAGGATTCGGTTATTGAAGAAAAAGCAATATACTTTGAATGTCGAATCAGGATTCACTAGGACAGAAAAAAAAGCATTGGGTCGAACGCTTCTTTGGTGTCAAGGTAATAGCTATGAATAGTCATCGACTCCCGGTAAGGAAGGGGTAGAATAATGAAACCTAGTATGGGACATCCAATACATTACAGATGTATGATCATTATGTCTCATTTGGGTTATTCTATTCTATCTCTTAGAAAGAAAGAAAAGAACTGAAATCAAAAGAATTAATAACATGCCGAAACATTTATACAAAACCGCTACCCTGAGCACACGCAGCGGAGCCGTAGACATTCAAGTGAAATCCAATACACGAAATAATTTGATCTATGGACAGCATCGTTGTGGTAAAGGCCGTAATGTCCGAGGAATCATTACCGTAAGGCATAGAGGGGGAGGTCATAAACGTCTATACCGTAAAATAGATTTTCGACGGAACCAAAAAAATATAAAAAATATATATGGTAAAATCGTAACCATAGAATATGACCCTAATCGAAATGCATATATTTGTCTCATACACTACGGGGATGGTGAGAAGGGATATATTTTATATCCCAGAGGGGCTCGAATTGGAGATACCATTATTTCTGGTACAGAAGTTCCTATAAAAATGGGAAATGCCCTACCTTTGAGTGCGGTTTGAACTATTTATTTACGGAATTGGAAGGAACCAATTAGGTTTACGACGAAACCTAGAAATCGATCACTGATCCAATGTGAATACCTCTACAGGATAGACCTCAACAGAAAACTGAAGAGTAACGGCAGCAAGTGATTGAGTTCAGTAATTCCTCATATAAAATTATTGACTCTAGAGATATAGTAATATGGAGAAAACAAAATTGTTTCAAGCACCGACAGAAGCGGGCGGCCCTTTTTTCAAATATAGGAGAATTTCAAATATAGGAGAATTTCAAATATAGGAGAATTTCAAATATAGGAGAACGGGTTATTCACATTTCATTTGATGGTCAGAGGCGAATTGAAAGTTAAGCGGTGGTAATTCTAAAGATTCCCCGGGGGAAAAATAGAGATGTCTCCTACGTTACTCATAATATTGGAAGTATCGACGTAATTTCATAGAGTCATTCGGTCTGAATGCTACATGAAGAACATAAGCCAGATGAAGGGACGGGAAGACCTAGGATGTAGAAGAGCATAACATGAGTGATTCGGCAGATTTAGATTCCTATATATCCACTCATGTAGTACTTTACTTCATTATAGGATATATAAGATCTATCTGTATAGATATCATCATCTACACCCAGAAAGCCGTATGCTTTGGAAGAAGCTTGTACAGTTTGGGAAGAGGTTTTGACTGATCAAAAAAAGAAGAATCTACTTCAACCCATATACCCTTAGGTACGGCCATACATAACATAGAAATCACACTTGGAAGGGGTGGACAATTAGCTAGAGCTGCAGGTACTGTAGCGAAACTGCTTGCAAAAGAGGGTAAATCGGCCACATTAAAATTACCTTCGGGAGAGGTTCGTTTAATATCCCAAAACTGCTCAGCAACAGTCGGACAAGTAGGAAATACTAGGGCAAAGCTTAAAAAGTTTGGTAAAGCCGGATCGAAATGTTGGTTAGGTAAGCGTCCTGTAGTAAGAGGAGGAGTTATGAACCCCGTAGACCATCCCCATGGGGGCGGTGAAGGGAAGGCCCCAATTGGTAAAAAAAAACCCGTAACCCCGTGGGGTTATCCTGCACTTGGAAAAAGAACTAGAAAAAGGAATAAATATAGTGACAATTCGATTCTTCGTCGCCGTAGTAAATAGGATAGAGAAAATCGAATTTCTTTCTTCGCCTTTTCAAAAAAAAAAAAAAAAAATGGGGGAAATTCACTATGCCACGTTTACCAAAAAAAAATTCTTTTGTAAGCATTAATTTAGTAAACAAAATAAAGAAGGTTAACACAAAGCGAGAAAAAGAAATAATAAAAACCTGGTCCCGAGCATCAACCATTATACCCATAATGGTTGGCCATACCATTGCTATCCATAATGGAAAGCAACATTTACCTATTTATATAACAGATGATATGGTGGGACAAAAATTGGGCGAATTTTCACTTACTCGGGATTTTGCCGAATATGAAAAATCAAAAAAAGATACAAAATCTCGCAAAAAAAAAAACTGAATCGAAATGTCGTCGATTATGTCGGTAATATCTTGAATAGAATAATATATATATATATATTATAGTAGTATATCATTTTATTATTTATATAATAAAAATTATCTTTATTATGGTATTCTTTTTTTTTATATATTATTTTATATATCTATTAGGAAAATCTTTTTATTGAACAAAAAAAAGATTCAAAAATGATGGGAAAAGGTATTCAAAAGAAATATGAAACTGACAAAAAAAAATAAAACTCAAACTAAATAAAGGCGGGTGAGGTAAAGCCTATTTATGATAAAAAAGAATCTACCAGAAGTATACGCACTACGTCAACATATACATATGTCTTCTCACAAAGCACGAAGAGTAATTGATCAGATTCGTGACCGTTCCTACGAAGAAACGCTTATGATACTTAAATTTATGCCCTATCAAGCAACTTATCCGATTTTGAAATTAGTTTCTTCTGCAGCAACAAATGCTATTCAGAGTCGAGGTTTTAATAAAGCCAATTTAGTGATTAGTCAAGCAAAAGTCAATCAGGGACCTACGGGGAAAAAAAGAAGACCTCGGGCTCGAGGACGAAATTGTTTAATAAAAAAACAAACCTGTCATATAACAATTGTATTAAAAGATACATCTTTACTACCAAGAGAAACAAGAGACTACCAAGAGAAACAAGAGGACTTTTCTATTAGGACATTTTAGACATAATAATATTAGTGGAGGAATATGGGACAAAAAACAAACGCACTTGGTTTCAGACTTGGGACAAACCAAAGCCATCATTCTATTTGGTTTGCAAAACCAAAAAAGTATTCTGAAGAGCTACAAGAAGATAAAAAAATACGAAATTGTATACAAAATTATGTGCAAAAAAATAAAAAAACCTTGGAGCTTGAGGGACTGACATGTATAGAGATTAAAAAAAGAATCGATGTCATTAAAGTCATAATCTATTTCGCATTTATAACCCGAAACATAAAAAAAAAAGAAGACCGACCTGAAATAATTCTTCGAAGAATTCAAAAATTCAAAATAAATCTAGACCAAGAACTTAATTGTATGAACCGAGAGACAAGTATTGATATTATCAAAATTGCAAAGCCTTTGGGGCATCCTAATATTCTTGCAGAATATATAGGGATTCAATTAAAGAATAGAGTTTCATTTGGCAAAGCCATGAGAGGTGCTATTCGACTCGCCAAACTGGGGCATAGCAAGGGAATTCTAAAAGTCAAAGGAATTATAATACAAATAAAAGGGCGCGTTGCCGGAAAAGACAGGAAACGTTTCGAATGGATTAGAGATGGTATAATTCCCCTACAAACCGCTCGAGCTAAAATAGATTATTGTGCCTATCCTATTACAACTTTTCGTGGGGTAATAGGTATAAAAATATGGATATTTATCGACAAGGTAGACAAGGTAGACAAGGTAGACACGGAAGACACGGAAGACAAGGTAGACACGGAAGACAAGGTAGACACGGAAGACACGGAAGACACGAAATAAAAAATAAACGCCTACTTGACTTGGATTAACGTTCTAAACTTTTCTAGACATAGATAGAACAAAAGATGGAAAAAGTAAAAAAAAAAAAAAAATAGCGAAAGATTTTTAATTTGATTTTTGATTAAAGAAGCAAGCAAGTAAGGTTCAATAAAAATTCGATTCATATCATAATTGAATAGACTTGCTATGCTTAGTGTGTGACTCGTAGGTTTTTTACTTAGGATCAGCATAAAAAAAAAAGGACTAACACAAACTATGAACTCAAAAGTTCCTAATTACTAACCAACCCATCGCTTCACATTATCTGTATGAAAAAAATCCGTCAAGATATGATATAGTATATATATCATTTTAGCAATTGAAAATTTTTTTTGCCTAAAACAATTAATATGATTTTAGGCGAAAAAAAAAATAGAAAATTATACAGAGAAATGAAAGGAAGGGCGAAAGAAAGAGAGAAAAACACACCACTGATATGGGATTCCAATATATATGTAAGGTCTATGACTATGAATCGTCTCATAATCATCAAAACTAATGTAATAAAGCATCAATACTACTTGATACTTGATATATAATTTCATGCAAATTTAACGAATCTATTTGTTTCTAGATTCTAGAACAAAAAAATCAAGAGCCTGAGGCCAATAACGACTAAAAAAATTGACTCGAGAACAAATAGAAGTAAAAGCTCCTTGGTACAATAAAGATCTAAGCATGAATCAAAAGGCGATGGGAACGATGGAACCTATAAATACATATGATTCTTATGATTCTATTGAAAATGAATCTTAATGATTTATTGAGCAGGATGGCGAAAGAAACCGGAAGACAATTTATTTATTCTAAGAGGTCATGAGTTAACGTATAAATCCTCCAAACCAGAATAAAATATTCAAAGAGTCAATATTCGCCCGCGAAGGTTTTTATGTTATTGGTTTTATATTGGAAATTCGAAGCCGCTCCCGGCTAGCTCGTAAAAGTTGAATAAGATTTTCTTTTCAAAAATGAGAATAAAATTTGACTAAGTATCATACAAAAAAAATGAATCGAAAAATGAAAGTTGGGAAATTTTTAAAAAATACAAAAATTGGGTAGAGTATTTATTAACGACGTGTTTTTTTGTTGAATCATTTTATTCGCGAGGAGCTGTATGAGAAGAAACTCTCATGTCCAGTTCTGTAGTAAAGACGGAATTCAGAACAAACCATCTATTATAACCCCAAAAAGACCAGATTCTGTAGACAACATAGAGGACGAATGAAAGGGATATCCTATCGAGGTAATAATATTTGTTTCGGAAAATATGCTCTTCAGGCACTTGAACCCGCTTGGATTACATCTAGACAAATAGAGGCAGGACGCCGGGCAATGACGCGAAATGCACGACGCGGAGGAAAAATATGGGTACGCATATTTCCGGACAAACCAGTTACTATAAGGACTACAGAAACACGCATGGGTTCTGGTAAAGGACATCCCAAGTATTGGGTTGCTGTTGTTAAACCAGGTAAAATACTTTATGAAATGGGAGGAGTAAAAGAAAAGATAGCGAGAAAAGCTATTGAAATAGCAGCATCAAAAATGCCTATCCGCACCCAATTCATTATTGCAATCTAGTAACCAAGGTAATAAATAGAGAAACAAAGTAATATAGAAGCAAAGGAAAAAGGCCTTTGAAATCAAACAAATCAAAAACGAGTGGGAAGTTTATTTATTTTTTTTTGAACAACTAATATTACTTACTTTTTTCCATTTGTATTAAATAAATATCAAGAGATCAAAAAATGATATGATCCAATCTCAAACCCTTTTAAAGGTAGCCGATAACAGCGGAGCCCGACAATTAATGTGTATTCGAATCATAGGGACTAGTACTCGACGCTATGCTAAGCTCGGTGACATTATTGTTGCTGTGATCAAGGAAGTAGGACCAAATTCTTCACTAGAAAGATCAGAAGTGGTCCGAGCTCTAATTGTACGTACTTGTAAAGAATTCAAACGGGACGACGGTGTACTAATGCGATTTGATGATAATGCTGCCGTTATTCTTGATCAAAAAGGAAATCCAAAAGGAACTAGAATTTTTGGCCCGATTCCTGAGGAATTAAGAGATTTCAATTTCACTAAAGTAGTTTCATTAGCATCTGAAGTATTGTAATTGTAAAAGAGAAACTAATCTAAGACTATTACTATTTCATATAGTAAGTCGTTTTTATATAGGAAATAGTTTTTCACGCATATACCTTGATTTATTCTATTCATTTTTATTTTTATTTATTTATATATATATATATAAATATATAAATATTAGTAGTATATAATAATATTAGTGGATCTTAGTATATATAATAATATTAGTGGATCTTAGTATATATTAGTATATATATATTTTTTAGATTCTATTGATTGTTACTAGTTACTCGAATCTAAACCGAGAATTCATAAATTAATAGAGTGAATTCATAACAAAACAAAAAGTATGTTGATTATATCAAAATTTGGGAACAATAATCTTTTTTTATCATGAGTATGGACACTATTGCTGACATAATAACTTCTATACAAAATGCTGACATGGCTAAAAAAGAAACTGTTAAAATAGCCTCTAATAAGATGATGGAAAACATTATTAAAATCCTTTTACAAGAGGATTTTATTGAAAATGTCAGGAAACACCGGGAAGGCAATAAAAATTTTTTAGTTTTAACCCTACGACATAGAAGGTGGAATAGAAAGGGATCCTATCGAACGAGTCTAAATATAAAACGGATCAGTCGACCGGGTTTACGAATCTATTCTAACTATCAAAAAATTCCTAGAATTTTAGACGGAATGGGAATTGTAATTCTTTCGACTTCTCGGGGTATAATGACAGATCGAGAAGCTCGACTAGAAAAAATCGGTGGAGAAATCTTATGTTGTATCTGGTAAGGTTTACGATATCCGAATTGGATCTGAATTCCTATTTTATTTGAAAAAAGAAAGAAAAAGAACAGGTTTATTGTCTATTGTTTCTAGAGAGTATTATACTGCTCCTACAGTATTGACAGTATAGAATACTTCAAGAAAATTTTAGACGGAATTGAAAACGAAAATGGATTTCGGAAGATTGAATTACCGAACTACCTTCCTTCCAATTGTATAGTTGAAATTTTTTTTGGTCATAAAGTTCTGGGGTTAGGTAGGCTATGGTTCGAAAATGATCGGCCGTCATTTTGTTTTATATGTACGAGAAGATAGAGCAAAAAAACAGCTAAGTCATTCGAATTTCAATTTGACTTAAGACGCCTAATTGATAGATTCCTCAACATTTCTCAACACAGATTGGAATGATTAGAGAGTTTTTCAACTTCAACATTCCAGTTATAGGATAGGAATACAATTCAAGATTTCAGCAAAAACAACTGTTCCTCAACTCAAATAGATACTCAAATAGATATATATATTTTATTTAAACTAAAGGAATACAAAATATGAAAAAACGGGCTTCAGTTCGTAAAATTTGTACAAAATGTCGACTTATACGTAGACGGGGTCGACTTGTAGTAATGTGCTCGAACCCCAAGCACAAACAGAAACAAGGATAATCTTTATAAACTCCGAAAGTTCGAAACTTTTAAACAAGGGTGCTCTTGCTATAAAGAATTTAATGTACAAATAAAAAAAGAGCTTTTTGACCTAAAATGGACAAATCCATAAATTCTTTTTATCAAAAATATGCCAAAACCCTACCGCTTCCGCAAAATAGGTTTATACAGGAGACGTAAGAAGATACGTCAAATAGGAAAGGCGGTTATTTATATTCAAGCAAGTTTCAATAATACTATTGTGACTGTTACAGATATAACGGGTGAAGTGATCTCTTGGTCCTCCGCGGGCACTTGTGGATTCAAAAGCCGAAAAAAAAAGACAGCTTTTGCTGCACACACCACAGCAAGAGATGCTATTCGTCCAATACAAGGGATGCAAGAAGCAGCTGTCAAGCTAAAAGGTTCGGGTCGTGGAAGAGATGCGGCATTAAGAGTTATTCAGAGAAGTGGTATCCGTGTCACTTGTGTCCAGGACATAAGCCCTATGCCCCATAATGGATGCCGGCCCCCTACAAAAAGACGTATATAAAAAAAAGACTTCTATAAAAATAAATATGAAATGAATCTATTTCATAGAGAAAAAAAAAATAAAAAAATGATTTGAGTAAGGGAGAAGATTATTATGGTTGGGGAAAAAGTAACAATATCTACTCGTACACTACAGTGGAAGTGTGTTGAATCGAGAACATACAATAAGCGTCTTTATTATGAGCGCTTTATTCTAGCTCCACTTTTGAAAGGTCAAGCCGATACAATAGGCATTGCAATGCGAAGAGCTTTGCTTGCAGAAACAGAAGGAACACGTATTACACGTGCAAAATTTGAGCAAATACCACACGAATTTTCGACGATAATGGGTAGTCAAGAATCAGTACATCAAATTTTAATGAATTTGAAAGCAATTGTCTTAAGAAGCAATTTATATGGAACTCACACCGCGTCGATTTGTGTCAAAGGTCCTCGAGAAGTAACTGCTCAAGACATCCTCCTGCCCATTGCTGTGGAAATAATTGATAATACACAACATATTGCTAGCCTAAAGGAACCAATTGATTTGTATATTGAATTAGAAATCGAGAGGAATCGCGGCTATCGTCGACATTTGCCAAATGCCTTTCAAGATGGAAGTTATCCTATAGACGCCATATTCGGACCTGTTATAACCGCAAATCATAGTGTTCATTCTTATGGAAATGAGACTTCAAAACAAGAAATACTTTTTCTTGAAATCTGGACAAATGGAAGTTTAACTCCTAAAGAAGCACTTCATGAAGCCTCTAGGAATTTGATTGATTTTTTTATTCCTTTTTTACATGCAGAGGAAGAAAACTTCCCTGAAGAAGAAAAATTCCCGGAAGAACTAAATCAACACAGGGCTACTTTACCACTTTTGACTTTTACTTTTTATGAGAGTTTCCCGAAACTAATCCAAAATAAAACAGAAAGGGGATTTAGATCTTTTTTTATTGACCAATGTGAATTCCCCCCTAAGATCTATAATTGCCTGAAAAAGGCCAATATACACACATTATGGGATCTGTTGAGTAAGAGTGAAGAAGACCTTATGAAAATGGAACATTTTAGCATAGAAGATCTAAGAGAAATAGTGGACAAATATTGTCCATTTTTTATCACAAATAAAACAGAAATTCTCTAAATGAATAAAAAGTTTCGCAATTGATTTCCAAAATAATCCATTTTTTTTTACATTTGATTTGGATTCATTTTCATCTTATAAAAAGATGAAAATGAATCCAAATCTTTATCCCATTCTATATCTAGAATCTATTTACAAAATCGATCAAAAATTCAATTGACTCGATGTCATCTAGGGGTAGGCTGAATTATCTTTGAAGGGATTATTCCCTAGATACATACGTCGTACTATTCTATTTTAAAATTGATTGCGTTTAAAAAAGACCGAGAGTTAAGGATTTATCAATAGGTAAGGTTGCTCCAATACCTAACCAAAGGGCCACTGCCGTACCGATCAAAAAGACAGTTGTTGCGACTGGACGACGAAATGGATTTTGGAATTTATTAACATTTTCCAAAAAAGGTACTGTTAATAATCCCGCAGGTACTGAAACCATTAAAAGAACACCTAATAACTTATTGGGAACGGTACGAAGTATTTGAAAAACAGGAAAGAAATACCATTCAGGCAAGATTTCCAAGGGGGTTGCAAATGGATCCGCGGGTTCACCAATCATTGAGGGTTCTAAAACCGCCAATCCTACATTACATGCAATAGTACCTAGAATGACTACTGGAAAAATATATAAAAGATCATTGGGCCATGCGGGTTCTCCGTAATAATTATGACCCATTCCTTTAGCCAATTTAGCTCTTAAAACAGGATCATTCAAGTCAGGTTTTTTTGTTATTGGGATAGGTGAATTCTTTTCTTAGGGATCCATCCTCCGAAGGAACCGGACATGATAATTTCTCATCATCCGGCTCGAGCAAGAATCAAATGAGCTAAACAAATCTCTCTCTCAAAATCTAGATAGATGCCTAGATGGTATATGATATATATGATATTCTTCATGTATATATACATATGTGAATGATTTTCTGTGATAAAAAATTGACCCGATTCCTTTTTTTTTCCAGAATTTCAACCATCCATTATCCATTGCAAAGAATTCCATTCTTTTCTTACAGGTTTTCTTACAAGTAAATGCTCAATACCCAAGTAGGCCAATCCAATAAAGTTGATCATGATCCAATGCTTTTTGGGATGTCTCAAACCTTTCATTTGGGTCCTTATTTCCCGATTTCCCGAAAAATATCGATTCCATACATACAAAGGATTCACTTGTTACTAAATAGAGTTTAGCCTTTGTTATTCTTTAGATCCTTTGTTTCACTCCGATAGTAGAACCAAATCAGGTTGATGCACCGGAAATGACTGCACTTCGCTACTATTAAGTATTCAGTAAAGGTAATAAGTCTATTAAAGAGATCCAATCTAAGTATAATTTGATAAGTACGTAAAGTATCAATAGCTTAACTAGATAGAATATTCTAGAGATCATACCCTCTAACTTATTCTTCTACCTTATTCTTCTACTGGACTTTACGGAGCCTGCTCATGTTTGATCATCGAAAAGATTCTCTTCACGCAAACCAGCCTAGCTTTTTTCTTTTTTATGGAGCTTGCACAATGGTTGGAACAAAGACACATTTCGTTATGAATTCAAATGTGGCAGATAAAGGCATATATCGGCACGGCCAAATCAATAGTTCAAGTCACACACTCCCATAATCCATTTTTTTTTTATTCAGAGAATTCACTTCAACTATTTCTATTAAATACTATAAGTTTTTCTTAAATAAAAAGACTCTAAGTTTTTTCGAGTTGAAGGGAAAGATCCAAATACATGTCTTATTATTTTCAATAATCCATATTTGTAGCAATGAAATAGTCCTTCTCCTCCCCCCGGCAATCACCGATTAATTTACAAATAGAATCTATATTCTCTATAAAGGACCAGAAATACCTTGCTTCCGTATCATTGGAAAGTGCATTAACATAAATACGGCAGTAAGAAGAGGTAATACAAAAGTGTGTAAACTATAAAAACGAGTTAAAGTGGATTGTCCTACACTAGCACTTCCACGTAATAACTCTACCAAAGGTGATCCTATTCCAGGAATAGCGTCCGGTACACCTGTTACAATTTTGACTGCCCAATAACCAATTTGGTCCCAAGGTAAGGAATAACCCGTTACGCCAAAAGATGCGGTCAATACAGCAAGAACCACACCTGTAACCCAAGTCAATTCACGAGGTTTTTTAAAGCCCCCCGTGAGATAGACGCGAAATACATGTAAAATCATCATTAGAACCATCATACTTGCCGACCAGCGATGAACTGATCGAATTAACCAACCAAAGTTAGCTTCAGTCATTATGTATTGAACCGAAGCAAAAGCCTCAGTAACGGTCGGACGATAGTAAAACGTCATCGCAAATCCCGTAGCTACTTGGACTAAAAAACAAGTAAGCGTAATTCCTCCTAAACAATAAAAGAGATTGACATGCGGAGGGACATATTTACTAGTTATATCATCTGCAATCGCCTGAATCTCGAGGCGTTCTTCGAACCAATCATAGACTTTATTGAGATAGGGAAAACTCGGGAGACCCCCCCCTCCGAGAACCGTATAGGAGAATTTCATCTCGTACAGCTCAAACAGAACCACTCAAATAATAGTTAAAAGAGATAAATATATGGAATAGAAATTTTGTATTCTTAATCCTATAGATATAGAGTTCTAAAATGCAACAATCTTCTCTAAAGATGACTAACTCTAGTTAAAAATAAAAACCTTAAGACTATTCTTTGTGGTTAGAATGCCAAAATATCAAGTCGACTCATTCATTTCTTGGTGTTGAGAGGCCTCTTGAATTTTCTATTTAGACATTTTTTATTCTCATTAATTTGGTATTGTTGTTTCTATGTACTCTTTCGTTACTGGTTTTTTTGATTCGTGATTGATAGGAATTTTCTTGTTAAGATCCTAGAAATCGATTGAAACCTCAGATTCACACTAGACCCACGATGATTCACTAAAATCTTTAACCTAAGTTTAAGTTAAGTGCAAAGATTCTCTGAGTAAGAATCGTTGTATGATCACTGATTCAATAAATCAATCAAAATAAATAGAATGATGCAAAAGCAAAAAAAAAAGTGTGCCTTTTGCTCAAAAAAAAGGAAAGATAGCCAAGGAGTTTGAAATAAATAAAACCTTTCCATTTCCGCCCTCGAACTCTTTCTTCTCTTTAAACTAACCTTTTTTTTTTCAAGTTTGGTTACGAGATCTGAATATTAAGTATAAATCATAGTTGTAAAACTTCCTAATCTATTTCCTCTATTCCGTGCTTCGGATATTATACTAAATATCCGACGAGATAAAAAACCATCTCTAGCAAAGCAAGATGACAGACCCCTTCTCTGTATTATCAATAGGATTCATTATAACAAGCCGCACACTCATATTCCATAAATGCAGAAAGAAATTCCACGATCGAACTCCCAAAATCAAATAGAAAAAGAAAATAGAATTGTATAAAAAAAAAAAAAAAAAAAAAATTAAAGACCAAAACCGTTCACATTGTAGTAAAAAACTGGGGCTTACTGGTCCTTGTAAATCTAATTCATTGCAATCCCATCTAGTAAAACAGAAGAATTATATATCTCTAAAATAATAGATAGGAATACCGCAAAAAGAGCCATTGCGACACCCATCAAAGGAGTAGTTCCCCATCCCGGAGCTACTTTACCATATTCCGAATTCAATGGTTTTAATAACTCCCCTACAACAGTTTGTCTTGGACCCGATCTCGAACTACCCTCAACACTTTGTGTAGCCATAACTCCTATTTTGTGTTAATTGAACTTTGTTGACTTTGTATGTCAGTTTCTATTTAATTTGAGTGTAAATAAATGATCTTATCCTAGATCCTTTGTCCTCCCTTGAAAATAATAATGGAAACAGCAACCCTAGTCGCCATCTTTATATCTGGTTTACTTGTAAGCTTTACGGGGTATGCCTTATATACTGCTTTTGGGCAACCCTCTCAACAACTAAGAGATCCTTTCGAGGAACACGGGGACTAGATGAAGTGATGAGCCTCCCAATATAGGGAGGCTCATTACTTCATCTAAAAAAATCAAATTCATCTAATAAAATCAAAACGCATTTCATTTTTTAGTTGGAACTTGGGGGGGTTCTCGAAAAAAGATAGCGAAAAAAATGATTCCTAGAGTCGAGACTAAGAGGAATGTATAAACCAATGCTTCCATAGATTCAACGGTAGTTTAGAATTATAGCTTCTATACCTGTTTATTTATTTGTTTATTTTCGACCGTCCCCCTGCCAATGCGAAAAAAGCCAAGATTGACAACAAAGACAGTGAGAAAAATCCGGTACTCTCCGTCAAATCACAAAAAAAAGAGGAGAAGAAGAGAGAGCACTCTTGGATCATACTACTTGTCTTCGTGTGGTTGGATCTCCCAGTTTTTGGAATGCTCCAAATTCCACTTGAGCATCTAAATCTGGATCAATACCAGCAAAAACATCTCTGAACAGAGTTCGAGCACCATGCCAAATGTGCCCGAAAAAGAAAAGCAGAGCAAAGGAGGCATGGCCAAAAGTAAACCACCCCCTTGGGCTGCTACGAAAAACACCATCGGATTTCAAAGTAGCACGATCTAATTCAAAAATTTCACCCAATTGAGCGCGTCTAGCATATTTTTTCACAGTAGCAGGATCACTATAACTAACCCCATTTAGTTCACCACCATAGAACTCGACGGTTACTCCGACTTGTTCAACACTATATTTTGATTCTGCCCTTCGAAAAGGAACATCGGCTCTAACAATGCCGTCTCCGTCTACTAAAACAACAGGAAATGTTTCAAAAAAAGTAGGCATACGCCGTACAAAAAGTGCATCCCCTTCTTTATCTCTAAAGATAGGATGGCCTAACCACCCAACAGCTATTCCATCTCCGTTGTCCATTGAGCCTGCTCTGAACAATCCGCCTTTTGCCGGATTATTGCCAATATAATCATAAAAGGCCAATTTTTCAGGAATTTTAGACCAAGCTTCGGATAAACTTTGATTTTCGGCTAGACCATCA
The DNA here is from genome assembly GCF_019054845.1 of Dipodomys spectabilis. Classification (NCBI taxonomy): domain Eukaryota; kingdom Metazoa; phylum Chordata; class Mammalia; order Rodentia; family Heteromyidae; genus Dipodomys; species Dipodomys spectabilis. The sequence goes on along the minus strand of NW_024871357.1, from coordinate 30,328 downwards.
CTAACTCTTTTATAAATTTCTTGTTGAAAGTACCCCTGATCCCATTGATAACGAGTTGGACCAAATAATTCAATCGGGGTAGTTGCTGAACCATACCACATAGTTCCAGCAACTACAAAAGCTGCAAAAAAAACAGCAGCGAGACTACTGGAAAGGACGGTTTCAATATTTCCCATACGCAATCCTTTGTAGAGACGTTGGGGCGGACGGACACTAAGATGGAATAGACCTGCTAATATGCCCAATGTTCCTGCTGCAATATGATGCGAGGCTATTCCTCCCGGAACGAAAGGATCAAAGCCTTCAACACCCCACGCGGGATTTACAGCTTGTACCTTTCCGGTTAGTCCATAAGGGTCGGACACCCATATTCCAGGACCGTACAATCCAGTTATATGAAAAGTGCCAAAGCCAAAACAAGCCACCCCTGAGAGAAATAAATGAATTCCAAAGATCTTGGGCAAATCCAAAGAGGGTTTTCCTGTACGTTCATCACAAAAAATTTCTAGATCCCAATACACCCAATGCCAAATAGCTGCCAAGAAGCACAAGCCAGAAAAGACAATATGTGACCCAGCCACACCTTCATAACTCCAAATACCCGGATTCGTTATAGTTCCTCCTGTGATACTCCAACCACCCCACGAGTTGGTTATTCCTAAGCGAGTCATGAAGGGTATAACAAACATACCCTGTCTCCACATTGGATCAAGAACGGGGTCTGAGGGATCAAAAACGGCTAATTCATATAAAGCCATCGAACCAGCCCAACCCGCAACTAAAGCCGTATGCATTATATGGACAGACAGCAAACGACCGGGATCATTCAATACAACGGTATGAACACGATACCAAGGTAAACCCATGGAAAAACACCTTCCTTTTTTTGATGAATGAATAAATAAACACTATGTAACTTTATTGCACTGGAAAATTAGAAACCCTCCTTATTTCTTTTTCGACTGATTCTCTCGGAGAAAAGATAACATTTTTTTTTTCTAGTCTTTAAGTGAAAATTTTCAAATTCTGTTTGTCGGAAGAAAGAGAAGCGGATCTATTCTATACTTGATGAGTATCAATACGCAATGGGGTTTTGATCTCTAAAAACGAATCCTTTTTTTAATTTATACAAAAAAAAGTATTCTGATTAGTATTCGATTAAGATTAAGTTAAAGGGATCCCTGGAATCATATATCCGATATAGAAAAACGGAATCCCGTCGAGTTCTTACCCTTTCATATCTACAAATGAGTTCATCCGATTACTACTTACTACTAGAGGGATGAACCTAATCCAGAATATGAACCATAAAAGAAAATGCCTAGTAAACCAATTACAAGAATACCAGTTACAGTACCTATTATCCAAAGAGGAATCCTTCCAGTAGTATCGGCCATTTATCACACTTCCTCCCACATTTTCAATAAGTGCTCATACTATAGACATAAACAGTCCTAGATAATTATGAGATGGTATCCTTCCGAGAGGATAAGAGAATTACTACTCTTATTTAGTATATTTAGTATTCTACTCTACTTTTTTATTTTGATTTTCTTTTGTTTTTCTTAATTAAAGAAATAATTAGAAAATAAAACAGCAAGTACAAAAATGAGTAACAACCCCCAGTAAAGACTGGTACGATTCAATTCAACATTTTGTTCGTTTGGGTTTGATTGTGTCATAGTTCTATTATAATGAATTTGGATTAGGGTTATCGTTGGATGAATTGCATTGCGGATATGGATCCCAAAAAAAAAACGGTAGGTACAGCTAGGCCGTGAACAGCCAACCATCGCACTGTAAAAATTGGATAGGTTCGATCTATGGTCATTGAGGCCTCCTAAAATGATTTACTAAATTCATCGAGTTGTTCCAAAGGATCAAAACGGCCAGTTATTAATGGAATTCCTTGTCTGCTCTCCGAAAAATATTCATTTGGGCGAGGACTTCCAAATACATCGTAAGCTAAACCCGTGCTGACGAATAGCCATCCTGCAATGAATAGAGAGGGGATAGTAATGCTATGAATGACCCAATATCGAATACTCGTGATAATATCAGCAAAAGAACGTTCTCCTGTACTTCCAGACATACTGAGCTCCACATATTCTTCTACATACAGTAAAAAGGGATCGATTCCATAAAAGATGCGATCAGTAAACGAGAATTCACTGAAGTTCAATCTTTACAGGATCGTCCATATTGTACCAAGGGTTTCTTTAAAGTATACCAAAGCAGTATAGCTGCCCTTCTTCTGCCACAGCAAGGCAACGTCCATCAGTACAGTAGAAAAATAATATCTTAGATAATTTCTTTCTTCTTCTCCCTCTAGAATCGCATAACATCGCTCAAATAAAAGTGGTTTAGATCAGATATAATGGGAATTTTAAGATTTTTTCTAATAAGAATTAATAAAAATTCATCAAAGAGATTATCCTAGTTCGGAAATTCAATTCGATAAGAACTCCAATTGGATTTTCAGTATGGTAATTAAGTACGCTTAGAAGCTAGTTTTGGATCAAAGAAGTCGAACTATGAAGAACTCAAAAATGGATAATTGGAATAATTTATATCTGACTCTTTGGTTTTTGTAGGCTATTTCTACAAAAATACCGAAATCAAATCCAAATTTCAATTAATTTCAATTAATAAAAATAGAACATTATACAAAGAAAAAGAAAAGTCAATTAGACAATTAGATAGACAATTAGAAAGAATCTATATAGATACTAAATTGAAAAAATATAGAATATATAGAAAGTAAAAAGGAATAGATATGTAAAAATCCCGCGTCCAATAGGATTTGAACCTATACCAAAGGTTTAGAAGACCTCTGTCCTATCCATTAGACAATGGACGCTTTTTTTTTTTTTCATTTCCATTTTTTGTTCTTTTTTCTTTGTCTTTAACATCGCCTCCCTCTTCAGAAAATTCATCAAAAAAAAGTGAGATGCTTTTTGCAATCAATGATATTAAATTCGATTTCTTATTCTATCCAGATTCGGGATGGGATGTTCTTTCTTGTCTTAGTTACCTATCGATAGATCTCCCATTCTCTTTTTGTTAGTCTCATCTAGAATATATAATAATAATGATTGCAAAATTCAAAACTTTTCATTTCAATTAGGGAAGTGTTTTCCAAACATATGTATAAAATAAAGTTTATTTATCTCCTTTATGTCTACTATAACTAGTTATTTCGGTTTTCTACTAGCAGCCTTAATTCTAACATCAGTTCTATTTATCAGTCTGAGCAAGATACGGCTTATTTGAAAAAAATTGAATGAACAATTCATAAAACGAAAAAACAAAAAGCAATTTGTCTACACTATTAGGTCTATTCCTCTAGTTCTTTACCGGTGGTAGAAATTGCAAGTCTTGGTTATTGAGATTTATGGGCAATCTGGATTAATATTTAAGGATAGATATTGCATTTCTTATTCTTTTTTGAATTCAAATGATTGAAATTTTCCTATTTGGAATCGTCTTAGGCCTAATTCCTATTACTTTGGCTGGATTATTTGTAACTGCATATTTACAATACAGACGTGGTGATCAGTTGGACCTTTGATTAGTTAAGAACGTTTGACCTCCTTTGATTGAAGGAGGTCAAAAAAAAGGTCCGCTTGTTGTTCCAAATTTTCTATTACCCACGAAAATAAAACAAGAACAGAATCACGCTCTGTAGGATTTGAACCTACGACATTGGGTTTTGGAGACCCACGTTCTGCCGAACTGAACTAAGAGCGCTTTCTTAATCAGAAAAAGGCTGAGAGATTCGTTTTTTTTTTTTTTATTCGCTTCACAATCAATCCATCTTGAAGGTTGAAAGCCCTATATATTATTCTATCCATACAATAGAATATAAATGAAAAATTCGGTATATCCAATTTTAATTTGAATGGATAATCAATGGATTTTTTCTTATTGCTCAGATGCGAAGTAATAGGTAGGGATGACAGGATTTGAACCCGTGACATTTTGTACCCAAAACAAACGCGCTACCAAGCTGCGCTACATCCCTTTCAATTGGTTTACAATTACATTATAGAGAATGCCCGTCGTGTTTTCCACCTACTTAGTTCATTTTCTCCAGGGATATACACAACTTATCTTACCATTTTTTTTGTCTCAGAAATAGTATCATATAATATAATAATAACCTTTGCGACATATGAAAATATATATATGAAAAAGAATCTATATATCTATATATAGGAAATATAGGAATATAGGAAACCCGCTGTCCATTTCTCGAATGCTGGAACAGAACAGACGGTTTGTTGTTCTTGCAAGAACAACAAAAAAAATCCTATCTATGAAATAGGAAATCCTTCTTCAATTTTAATTAGGGATTCTGTGGGCAAAACAAATGCAAGTGAACTTGAAGATATCGATCTGATCCTATATGTATTACAATAAAAAGAGTATTACTATAAATAGGAAATGAATAAAAATTGAATTTCTACAATTAGAATTTACAATTAAAGTAAGGAGTATTGAGAATGCGAGATTTAAAAACATATCTATCCGTTGCACCGGTAATAAGTACTCTATGGTTCGGGTCTTTAGCAGGTCTATTGATCGAAATCAATCGTTTTTTCCCAGATGCATTAACATTCCCCTTTTTTGCATTCTAGTTATTAATACGAGATATGGGGGAGGGGGGTGAAGAAGATTCGAAATACAATTCAATAGTTGAGACTCCTATCTTATCCTCGCTCTTCTTTTTTGTTTTTAATTACAATAGTTCTAGATATAAAAGAGAACGATGAAAAGTGAATTCAAACTCAACAAAACGTCCCGTCCCAGACTTTCATTTAAGGAAATGCATTTAACTCAAATTAAGTAAGAGATAAGAAAATAAAAGCGTAAATGTGGTTAAGACAACAATATCATATAAGATTCTTCACTAAAATACTCGAGTTCAATTCGAATCTAAACTTGAAATCGAAATAGACTTTGAAATTATTGTATTCTAACTTCTTCCTAGATTGATTACAACGAAATATTTCGTTGATTTCGAGCGAGTTAGTCACTTCGATTTTTTTCTTTTCTTCACTTCAAATCGGAAATGAAAATTGGAAAATAGAAGAGTTGAGGGAATAAAAGACAACCAAACTAAAAAAATAGAGGAGGAGATTCATGGCTAAGGTAAAAGCTAAGGTAAAAGATGTTCGAGTACAGATTATTTTGGAATGTACCAACTGCGTTCAAAAGAGTGTTAATAAGAAATCAACAGGCATTTTCAGATATATTACTCAAAAGAATCGACACAATACGCCTAGTCGATTGGAATTGAGAAAATTCTGTCCCGGTTGTTACAAACATACGATTCATTGCGAGATAAAGAAATAGAAGGAATCTCATCATCTACTTGTACTTGTCGCCTTTACAAGACAAGCAAGATGCAAAATGGCACGACCTGGCAACATAGAAGATGTTAAGATATAGTTTCTATTTAAATTTAAATAGAAACAAAGAAAAGCCTATTCCTTCAGTTTCAAGTTTTAATCAGTATTTTTTTTGATCCGATCGAACGAAATAGGAGTTTTCAAATTCAATAATGAAATAGGAGTTTTCAAAAAAAAATAAGGAATAAACAAATCATGGATAAATCCAAGCGACCCTTTCTTAAGCCCAAGTTTAAACCCAAGGGCCCTTTTCTTAAAAAAAAGAGACCTTTTCGTAGACGGGTGGCCCGGCCCAAGGGTCCAATTGTTTATAGTAATCTTCGTTTAATTAGTTTTTTTATTAGTAAACAAGGAAAAATTTTATCTAGGCGACGGAATAAAGTGACTTTAAGAGAACAACGAGCGATTACTCTTGCTATAAAACAAGCTCGAATTTTAGCTTTTTTACCTTTTGTTAAAAACGCGAGCGCACAAAGGATTAAAAACGAGAAAGAGAAAGCAAAAAGGAAATTACTTGCTAGACTTACAGGTCCTGGCACCGGAAAAGCTAAAACTAAAGGACCTCGAACTGGAAAAGCTAGACCTAGAGGAAAAGCTAAACCTAGAGAAAAAGCTAGACCTAGAGGTCCTCGAACCAGAAAAAAAAGAGATTGATTTACTCAATCCAAATTCTAATCCGAACTAAAATGAAACATAGATTGAAAAATATGAAGAAAAAAAAAAACGATTTGTTCTCTCTCAAATCGTTTTTTTTTTTTTTTGAATGGTTTTATTAAGTTTGCCTACGGGATTGATCATATTATTTTCCTATTTTATCCTATTTATTTATTTATATTCTACCTTCTCCTCTCCTAATTTATTTTCCGGAGAATGCGATGGAAATGAATTAGTCCGATAGATTCTTTTCCATTTCGATATTTTATAATTTTAGGCCGGGTTTAGGATGTTTTTTGAAATCGTAAAAATACAATTCCTATTCAATATAGCCATTTGTGCAAGTATTTTACGATTAAGAAGCAACTGTCTCTTGTAGAGATTGTTTATTAATCTATTATAGTTAATAGATATACTATTCTCGCGAATTACTGCATTGATCCGAGTGACCCACAAACGCCGAAAATTCCTTTTTTGCCCATCTCTATCTCGATCCGACGAAGCTAAGGCTCTTATTTTTTGTTGAATCATACTTCGAGTAAGTCGTGAGCGCGCCCCGCGAAAATGTGATGTGAGGAAACATATTTTTGTTCTACGTCTATTAGCTATATATCCTCGTCTAGTTCTAGTCATTTAGTCATTGAATAAGTGAAACTTTGATGAATAACTAATTTACTTTTTTTTCTGTCAGCTATTCTTTTAGCCTTTTATAGAAAAACAAAACGGATTCTTCCAATATATCAAAAAAGAATTCCAGCGGCTTTTGCTACTATAACCTTCCTACTCACCATTTTCTTTCTAGGGAATTTTTCCTAGAAATAGGAAATATGTATCGATACTAGGTATCAAACAAAAAATATACTAAATAATAATAATCAAAATAGTCAAATAAAAAGATTCAATATAAATGAATAAAAAGAATAAAAAACAAAAAGTCACAATATTATTTCTAAAAATTGAAAACTACCAATAGCTATTTTAACTTCTTATTTTAAATTACAAAAAAGAATTAGACATTTTATTTAGTTTGAATAGTTAGTAAAGAAATAGTGGGTTCCGTCGTTTCTATGGTTACTTCGTAAACGGTGAGGTCTTCTCTATACACCGGAGCTCCTTCTTCATTGACTCATTTAATCAATGTTTTTGTTAACTTGTACAGTTCACACTCTTTGGCTCTAGCTATGAATTAGCCAGCGATAGGTCTTTCACACCGAGATCCATCTATACAGTAACGGTATTTAATTATGAAGATTTGCTAATTGAATTAGCTGACCCTTCGAGTCCGTTCTTAGAAGAAAAGGGCCTGCTTTTTGATCTTTTAATTTAAATAGGGTTTACCCTGCTTAACTTAATATAGAATCATTTTCTATCAATCGGGTCTTCCTTCAAGTTTAAATTGAAAAAGGAGGTGATTCAAATTTCACCAAAGAAAACCATAATTTTGATATAAAATAGAAAAAAGAATGATATGATAGATCTTTCGTTCCTCTAAATAAAAGATACAAATGAGGGATTCCTCCAGTCTATCCTATTTCTATTCATCACGAATCGCAGGGAATGGAAAAAAATGATTTCTTTTCTCCTGTCCCAACCGCGGATCTAAACGAGTCGCACATACGTCCTAGTACACCTTCCTCGTCGCTGAGGACATCCCGCAAGAGCGGGGGTTTTTTTTCTCCTTCTGGTTGGCTGTCTTGTGTTTCTAATAAGTTGTTTAACAGTTGGCATGCATGTTTAATCATATGTGTGATGGTTCGGTTTAGACTCATCCTAACCAGGATGAAAGCTAAAGTTCCTAACCTAGCCGGGATGAAAGATAAAGCCCGAAATACCGCAAATTGGATGTAGACAAAGCCCGGAATACAAATTCCGGGCTTTGTCTATATCCAATTTGCGGCCAAACCAGTCACTTTTGTGACGACCTTTATTCCCCCTACTCAGCCCACCTTCCTCCCCTCCCTCCTCCCTCCTACCTACATCCTATACTAGTAGTCGTTCGTTGTCGGAGATCCAGAAATCCATGGAGTATGGGTCGTGCGTGCCTTTCCCACTCTCCATCTAACACTATGCACACAACGACTACCAGCCCATGATAATAGTCCACAGATAGAATACGCAAAATAGGATACGTAAACCCAGAGGGAACCACCAAGGGGGGTGCGGTGGGGGTACGCGAATTATGAACGGGAAGACATAGGTTGCGATGATGAAGAGAATCATTAGAGCTATCTTATCTAGCCCATCAACAATTCGTATACCCGCCTCAGTATAAAAGAAAAATATTTCAGCACGTACCAATAATCTTTCAAAAAATCTTTCAATAGGCCTTTCAATAATACGGTACACAAGTCCTCGTATGCGCCTTCTATTAGGTGGGTAACCCCATAATATTTGATAGATAATAAAAGCTATCGTGAAGGCAACCTGAAGGCGGGTCACACTATACCAGATAAGCGCCAACCTGCACGCTCCAGTCGTTCTACTGTCACAGAGCACCAGGATGATACCCCAAACCTTATGCGCTTTGTACTTAAATTCTGCAATTAACAGGGCAAAGGTCGCCTGGCCAACTTGATGGATAACCTGAGCCAGGCGATCTTTATCCATTAGAAACCTAAAAAGATCGATCATCCTTTCTAGTATTTCTCTTTGTATCTTTTGCACCATTTTCTGTTTTAATCTGCGGATACTGCGGAAAAGCTTCCGCAGCATCGCAATTCGTGGGCTATTCATAATAAACTCCCTCCTTAAAATAAAATTTTATATACGCTTTCTTCATCAGACTCTATTTTTCCTTCATCAGACTCTATTTTTCTATGTGGAATAACGCGATCAATAAGTCCATAGGACTGGGCGTCTGCTGCAGACATAAAAAAGTCCCGTTCTATATCCTTAGATATAACGTCCGCATCTTGTTGCGTTGTGAACGCATATATATCAATTACCCTCTGTCGCAAGTCCAATAACTCGTCTACATACGAGGTGAGCTCGTCCATTCTATTACTAATTGGTAATGTAGGAATTTTTTTTTCTTTTTTTTTTTCTTTTTCTTGTTCTTTGTTTTTTTTTTCCTCGGACTTAAGACGAAACTCACCAGTTGGTTGATGTATCATTACTCGCGTATGCGGGAAGGCCACTCGCTCGTTTTGGTCGCCTGCGCAGAGGATCAAAGATGCTGTTGATGCAACCAGCCCCAGTCCTACTGTATGCAGGCTCAAGTCCAAATCACAACTTTGCATCATATCGAAAATGGCTAATCCTGACTTTAGGAAGCCGCCTGGCGAATTGATAAAAAAACTCAACTCGTCAAGGTCTTCCTTTTCCTTATTGAGCAAGACGATAGAACCAATAATATTACTTGCCATTTCGTTATCAATTTTACCAAATATAAAAAGAGACCCTGACTCAAAAAATAGCGTAGGTAATTCCACCCATTCCTGTTGACTTTCTCTCTCTTCTTGTTGGTCTTCCCAAAATTTGTATTTGCCTGAGTAGTATTCCTCTGCCCAGCCCTTGTAAAAATGATCTTGAAATTTCATCAAACGATGATGCGACTCAGAGTCCAGGGAATCCTGAAAATCCTGGTCATCCTCCTCCTTTCGAGCGCGAAACTCTCTCAGCTGAGGATCCTCGGGTTCATCGTCGTAGTAAATTTTTTGATCTTCAAAGTCAAAGTCTTCATCCGCGTCGTAAAAAGGAACAAGTGGAATTCCTAGGGCCATATTTCTTTATTTCTCCTATGGACTCAAATTATAGCTTCCATACCTGTTTGTTTTATGTATAACTGTAGTGAAGTTGGATATCCATCCCATTTCAATTTTTTAACTTAAAATTGGGGGTTTGGGGATTCTTGATTTTTCTTTCTTTTGATTTTCTACATATACTCAACGCCGGACTTTTACTTCTTTTCGTTCTTTTTCGTTCTTATTACTTTTTCTTTATTCTTATTACTTTTTCTTCTTTATTATATTATTACAATGAATTTCTTAACTATACATGACCTTAATTTCGCCCTTACCTTGACCTTACCTTGAAGCTTGAAGAAAGGCTATCACATCCCATCCCGAGGTGCTGCTAAATGTCAGGATCTTGTCAACGTCCAAACAATTCTCTCAACAAAGTTGAAAGTTTTTTTATCATACCATAGATACATAATTGAATTGCTATAGATCGATAGATATAGAATTGCATTGCCAACACAAATTCATTTTTTTCCTTTATTAAATAATTTGATAAATCCGCAGATCTAGAAATTCATTTCGGACAATTGAACCTTCTCAAACTGTTTTTTTTTAAGAACTAAAAAAATTTGTGCTAAAATAACCGATGTCAAGAAGAACAAAAGGCCTTGGATACGTAATGGGTCTTGAAGTACTATTTCCGCATCACCCTGACCAAATCCACCCACATTCGGATTACTCGTTAATGGTTGATCCAGTTTGATTGATTCACCTTCTGAAACAAGAAGTTCTGGTCCTGGAGGTATAATATCAATCACTTGACGCTCCTCTGAGGCATCTGTTATGGTTATTTCGTATCCCCCTTTCTCTTTTCGTATGATTTTGCTTACTCTACCCGCAGCTGTCGCATTATAAACCGTATTATTACTCTTGCTACCGTCGGGATAAATTTGTCCTCTTCCCCGATTTCCACCTACATATATAGGATATTTTAAGAAGTGAACATCTTTTTTAGTAGCGGGGTCCGGAGAAAGAATAGGAAAGGTAATTTCAGTATATTTCTGACCAGGCACAGGTCCTATCACAAGAATATTTTTTTTATTGGGTCGATAACTCAGAAAAGAGAGATTGCCTATCTTTTCTTTCATCTCTGGAAAAATACGATCTGCTGGGGCTAATTCAAAGCCCTTGGGTAAAATAAGAACAGCCCCCACATTCAAAGCTCCCTTTTTACCATTAGCAAGAACTTGTTTCAGTTGCATATCATAAGGAATTCGAAGAACTGCTTCAAATACAGTATCTGGAAGGACTGCTTGCGGAACCTCAATATCCACAGGCTTATTAGCTAAATGACAATTGGCACAGACAATACGCCCTGTTGCCTCACGTGGATTTTCATAACCCTGCTGCGCAAAAATAGGATATGCACTTGAAATGGATACCTGAGTCGTTATATATATGATGAGCGATACAGAAATGAAGCAAGTAATCTCGGCTTTTATCCCAGAAAGGCTCTTTCTAGTTTGCATGGTACAGTCGGTGATGCCAAAAATTTCTACAATAAAATTAGGTAGGTCAGGAGTCTAGGTCCATACCTATGATGCTGCTATTTTACTGAAAGATTTTTTTTTAGTAAAATAAAGGAGGAATCCCCATCGCTTAGACCTTTCCGTGTATAGCAAAAAAATTCTCAAAAAATAAGATTTTCAATCTTTTGCTTAGGGGCAAAATAACAAGGATTCGGATTGGATAGGTGAATCCTTTTTCAATGTTTCATTGAATGATAAATCACTACAAGTGACGGAGATAGACGATTTAAATAAAAAAAGATTGAATATTTAAAAAGGGTATCGAGAATGACTGGACAACTGGAAAGAAGAATGGATATAATTAGATCGTTATCAGGAAAGCCAAAATCCTTGTAGACAGATTGAATCATGAATTCCCAAATACGATTTGAATGGAATCCTACCAAAAAATCAGTTACTAAAAGAATCAAAAAAGCTTTTATTGTGTCACTTAAGTTATATAGAAATTCTTGAATCCAAGAATTAATAAAACGAAGTTCTTCATTACGTAGAATATAATAACCGCTTAGAATAATGAAACATATTATATTTGTCGAGAAGTGAAAAAACATCTGGATACGCTCCTCATTGTACATCTTGATCAATTGGATCGTTTCTTTGTGGATTGTGATAATCGACTTTTGTCGATGTGGTTCCGGATATTCCTTTATCATTTCGTCCAACAAGAAGAGTTCCTCTAATTCTATGAATTTATCTATCATACTCTTTTCTTGAAGAGTATTGAAAACAATTTCAGATTGACTAGTATTTCCCAAATTAATAACCCCAAATTCCACACTTTTATGAACCAAAAAAGAGATAAACGAGGGCAACAATACCAGAGATGTAAGATAAAGAATGGAGATTAATGCTTTTTGTTTTTTCATTTTGTCGTCTGTGAATTGTTAATGAAGTCAACTCATTCGTCGACTCTATATGATGGACTTTTTTTCCAGACGTTCACGGCATGCCTTGGAACCTCTAAATGGCTTCTCGATTTTGACTTTGTAAATCATTAGTTCGATCCTGAACTTATAAAAAATGTCAGAAATTTTAGAAAGAGTATACGAATGAAGAAAAAAATCTTGTTTTCAGATCTCTCAATTGGTCAAATTCAAAAAAAAAACTTTCCTCTTGTTGAAAAATGTTCAAAAAAGCCATTTCAAATTGAGAGTTCTAGATGCAATAATTCCCTTCGGTTATATTAAACTAACAAATCCAATAGCAAATATACCAATAATATATAAAATATACCAATAATATATATAAGTGGCGGACCGCCTGCAGTTACCAGAAAAAAAGGGAGATCTATTTCGGATTCGGAAGAATATTATGATGTTATGATCAAAAATCAAAAACGGGTGGTAAGTTTAGGGCAAAAAAAGAAAGTTGGATTGACAAAAAGAAAGGGCATTTACAAGAAAGGATCTATCGTATCAATTGCGAATTCAATATAGAAAATATATATAGATAGAATTTTTTGAGTCTCTCTCTTATTAGATCTTAGTCCGAAATGCCTCGTTTTGCTTTCGTCAATGTGTCTATTATTTTGATTTCGTACTTCTTTTGTTAATGAATTAAATGAATTTCAATACCTATAAAAAAATTGCGAATAAAAAAGTTTTGGTTTACTTTATTATAGAGTGTATGTATATTCTATCATTTTTGATTATATACTTATTTAGTATATACTCTATTATATACTCTATTTTTGAGTATATGATATAATACCCGATTCGATCATATAATACATATCTAAAATATATAAAAAAGAATTAGAATTAATATTAGAATTAATAAAGTAGAAGATTTTATTTGTTCTGTTCATCAATATAGAATACTATGACGAAGACGAAATTTCAATTCAGTTAGGCTTATATAAAAAAGAAAGATTCTTTTTTCTTTGCTGCTAAGAAAATGCTCATTCTTGAGTTGAGTGCATTTCAAAATACTTCAATTGGTACATGCAAGAAATAGGCCAACTCCGCCGCCTTTTTCTCAATTTCTCGTGGAGTCCTATTTTCATTGGTCCGAGTCAAAGTAAAGGCTCCCTGACCTCTGATTTCCATATAAAGAACACGTCGAGGAAAAAGACCCTCTTTAACTTCTATTTTGATAGACTGAATATCTTTTATAAAAAATCTGAGTAAGAGGCGACGATTCTTTCCCGGAAAGCCCCAACGAAAAAGAGAGACTATTCCTTCTTTTCTATCGAATCGATCATAACCACTACCAATATTCCACGAAATTGTGCACCACAAATACGAGCTAATAAATAGACCGGCGATACCATAGAAGGCCATCACGATGCCTTGTGGAAAAAAAAGGATTTGCTGAGACGCAAATAAATATATCCCCATTCTGCCAAGGTAACTGGAAAGTCCAACCAAAAAAAAACCTAATGAACCTAAAAAGAGTATAACGGCCCAACAGATATTACTTGTTTTTCGAGACCCCACTATAAGTTCTATCCATATATGTTTTGATCGCCAACTCATACTCAATCCAGTTTCATTTTAATGAAAAGAGAAGACTAGCCCAACCAAATGAATTTGACTTACTTTTGTTTGTTTTCGAAATCACTTTCTTTTTATCAACTCACATTACCATTTATTCGGATGTCCTTTTTTAGGAGGAATTCCTTCGATCTAAAATGTAATTCAAATTAAAATAAGAATTAAGAATAGCAAGTATCCTGCTCAGACGATTCCCTATCTCAATACATATGGATACATTGGCTTTGCATTTTTTTAGGCGTCGAACTGTATTTCGATTGCTTTTCAATTTTAAATAAGCCCATTTTATCTATCCTATTTTTATCCTATTTTCACCTGTATGTATAATAATTTTTATATTTATATCTGAAGGAGAGACCAGTCCATATACCCGCTATACCATTATAGCCTAATTGACTAGATAGATATCTGGATAGATATCTGGCTTATGAGCCACCCTTCTGATGGAAAATGTTTCATCTCTTTTTTTTTTTCAAGACTTAAGCGATGAAACATTTCCCCATCAGATCTAAAGAATCTTGTTTCTTTGAATATAAAGAAATAAAGAAACTATTGCAATTGCTGGAAATACCAAACCTAATAAAGGGACAAAAATAGAGGGTAAATTGTTGAGAATTGTCATAGAATCGGCACCTCGCATTATTTAATATATGGAACTCTTTATTATTTCTTTTTTTTTTCAAAATTACAAATAATTGATTTCGAAAAGAAAAATTAAAAAATAAAGTGAGGTTATTTTGTTATGGCTTTATCTTTTTTATCATTCGAAATAGGTTGGATTTAATTAAATCCAACCTATTTTGGACTAAAAGTTAACTAAAAGAATAAAAAGAGTAGCTTTTTGACTAAACTAAAAAAGGGGGATTCTTGGAAGAAATGAAGATATAGAATAATAGACAAGACTCTATTTTTACCAACTTCCCCCTTTTTGTTTTTTAGACATATGTAAGAAGAGAGGATTCGTTTTATTTCATTAGGATTTGTATTTTAGTGACTTTTTTTAGCTCTTTCAGTACTGCTACTCTACTTGACCAAGGCTAATTGCTACGTAAATTAAGAGTCTCGTTTTCCTATTCTATTTTTTTTTGACGAAATTTTGAAAGAGTCGTCTAATCAATTTAGGACTAAGTAGAGTAGGATCGAAACGAAAGGAGTGGAACTGCAATAACTCAGTCAAAAGGCTTTTGAAAAGATTTCGCGGCACGATTAGATCCAAGAATCCTTTTTCAAATAAAACTTCGGCTTCTTGGGAACCCTCCGGTACTTCAATATGGAATAATTCCTCAATTACTCTTTTACCGGCAAATGCAATGTAAGCATCAGGTTCAGCAATAATGATATCCCCCAACATAGCAAAGCTAGCTGTCACCCCCCCGGTAGTGGGAGTTGTAAGAATCGACATATAAAATAACTTTTGATTTGATTTTTTTTTCTTATCCCTATACTTAGATAAAGCAGAAGATATTTTAGCCATTTGCATTAAGCTCAAACTTCCTTCTTGCATACGTGCTCCTCCAGAAGCACACACTATAATAAGAGGTAAAAAGTTTTTGGTAGCATGCTCAATCAAACGAGTGATTTTCTCGCCTACTACAGATCCCATACTGCCCCCGACAAAACGAAAATCCATGACACCCATTGCTATTTTAATGCCGTTTAATTTGCCTGTTCCTGTCTCAACAGCCTCAGACAATCCCGTCTCTCTTTCATTCCGCTTCATTTTATCTGTATAAGTTTCTTCATCTTCTATCTTTACGTTTTCTTCGTCTTCCTCTATCTTTACGTTTTCTTCCTCTTCTTTTTTTTCTAATTCTGCTAAAAACGACAATATAGACAACAAGCATCGTAGGTCTTCCTGGTCTTCTTTTGTGATTTCCCTTTCTACTAGAACCCCTCCTTCTATTGCATCATCCTCTGGATCTATGACCACAGGCTCCCCCCCTCCTTCTATTGCATCATCCTCTGGATCTATGACCACAGGCTCCCCCTCTCCGTCGTATTCTGAATCACTGGCTTTATGGAAAGGGATTTCTTCTTTATCTACATAAATGCAGATCCCTAGATCTCGATAATATGAATCGGCGGACGCCTCTAACTCTGCCCTCTTGTCACTGAGATATTCATCTTCAGGGTCTGAAGATTCAGGGTCTGAATCCTCAAGGTTTAAATCCTTAGGCTTTGAATTTACCAAAGCGTATTCCCTATTTACCAAAGCGTGTTGCCCATTAATGACCAAAGCGTGTTGCCCATTAATGACCAAAGCGTGTTGCCCATTAATGTATTTGATACCGCTAGGGTTACCGTTACCGTCACCGTCCGGAGGCTTTGAATTTACCGGAGCCTTTGAATTTCCAGGGCCTGAATCTTTAGCTATGCGATAAGACATGTACCCAAGGTAGGCCCTGTATGTAATATTAATGTCTAAAATTGTAGTTCGAGCTCCACGCTCTTGTTCGGTTAAACCGTCTTGAACGGATAATGAATAGTGTTTTTGAACTCTTTTATCGTCTCGACGGAAGACTAAATATCTAAGTAAATTCATATATTCTTTCTGGGGAGGGTCTTTTTTGTTATTAGGTATATGATTGTTAATTAACTTAGAATAGCCTTCGTAGTAGTAGACAGGGTCCTCAACTTTAGGGTCTGAAGAGTGACCTTTAGCGTTGTTTAAAATTCGATCTTTAAACTTCAAGTCTTGTGTTAAGTCTTTAACGCGATTAAAGAATTCACCGTATGAAGAATCAAGGGGGCCAGAGATTAACTCCTCGTCCGCGCGGACTACATATAGCATTCCCTCTTTAAAACATTCAAAAACCTCTTTTAAATCTTCAACATATAAATAGTATTCGTTGTATAAAGCATCTAGGTCTTCGTCTGCAGGAAAGTCGCAAAAGAAGTTACTGTAACTAGGCGTAACAAGCATTTGAAAGCCTAAAATTACATCTCTAGCTTTTCGATAAATACTTATTTCTTTAAGGTGGTAGAGGTATTCTATGTATGTAGGGTATCTTTTACGGGAGACAATGAGCATTAATTTGTCCTCATCAGATATATAATTAGTTAGAGCGTCAATTTTAGGTGTTAAATACCTACTTTTTAAAGCTTTAACATAGAAAATGTATTCCTGATATGTAAGAAAGTTACCGCCACCCCTAAGGTCACCGCCACCGCTAAGGTTACCGCCACCGCTAAGGTTACCGCCACCGCTAAGGTTACCGCCACCGCCCGGAGGCTTTGAATTTCCCGAGTCTGCACCGCTAAGGTTACCGCCACCGCTAAGGTTACCGCCACCGCCCGGAGGCTTTGAATTTCCCGAGTCTGAATCTTCATGATCTGAATCTTCATCATCTGAATCTTCAGGGTCCTCTAAGAAATCAAGTGGATATGAATTTTCAGGGTCAGCTACGGAATCAAAGTCAATAGGAGCTTCAATAGGATTTTCGTCAATAGGAGCTTCAATAGGATTTTCAAGGGGATCCAAGGAATAAAAGTCAAGTTGATCCAAGGAATCAAAGTGAATAGGATCCAAAGATCGCATCTGTTGATCCATAGGTTTCCAAGTATCTGAATCCAGCAAAAAGTCAATGCGCTCGGAACTCTTCATTTTGATGTAAGAACCACAATATTCACAAATATAGAGTTGTTCTTTCGAAATTTTATGATAAGTCATTCCGTCGCAAAAGTCGCAGACAATCCAAAGATGGCTAAAATCCGTTGCTCTGATGAGAGCCATACCAGCTTCCTTTGGATTGCTATTAAAACTGTTCATACGGTCCGCGTTCGTCAAAATATTCGTTGAAACAGAAGTATTATTCATAAAGTATGTTATATTTATTTTTTTTGTATCCCTTATAAGTCTAAGGGAAAGTCTTTTTTTTGTATCCTTTCTAATCTCTTTTTGTATTCTTTCTAATCTAAAGTAAGCGAAAGTAAGTAATAGTAAGTGAAAGTATTTTTTCAAAAGTAAGCCAAAGAAAGTAAGAGAAAGTATAAGTGAAAAGAATAAATTCGATATTCCATTCCAATGTATCTATATTATATTGCTCACACTAATTTATTTTATTTTAGTGTTTTATGTTTTGAATCTTCCATTTTGATATTTGAATCTCTTAGAGATTTGCGTCCAATAGTAAAAGTAAAGTTGAAACAATTGAAACTTGTAGTTTCCTGTTCCAAGATACAGTGTTGGACAGAATTGAAGTCAAAACAAACAAGCGCGGTAGTCTAATTTTCTTTTCTTTTTCTTTGGGAGACTAAGAAAGAAAACTCTGCATCCATTCCATTCCCGAGAATTCTCGGGAATGGAATGGATGCAGTGCATGGATCGTTGGGATTATTCTCAGGATCCATGCAGTGGGACGATAGGAGTCGAACCTACGAGTACCGGGACCAAAACCCGTTGCCTTACCACTCGGCCACGCCCCACGCATACACTAAGAAAGAGTAATCTTGATCTACATTCTACATATAGATTTTAATCTTGCTATTGCTTTTTTGTCAATCGAACCCGAAATATATGAAATATATATAATCCATTTAGCTTATTGGAATCTATTTAGCTTATTTGGTTGGATTATTTAGCTTATTTGGTTGGATTTTGATATGTATAGCTATAGAATGACAGTAAATTTCTTGATCATAATATCTAATTCATATAAGATATTATATGAAAATGGGATTTCTTCTATTCTTTTTTTGCTTTTTGATTTGAGAATGAAAGGCTTTTTGATTGGATAAGCTTAAAGGCAGGTTTTTGTATACCTTACCTTCTTTCTATTCCATTTTTTTCTCAAAAATCTATTACTAACTCAGTCAAAATCGACTTATCCTCAAGAACAAAAATTTTCTTATGCTAAAATTGTTTAGTTTGATTTCTATCTGTTTTAATTCTGACCTTTATTCGAAAAGTGTTTTCTTCACAAAATTGCCCGAAGCCTATGCTTTTATGAATCCAATCGTAGATGTTATGCCAGTAATCCCTTTGTTCTTTTTTCTATTAGCTTTTGTTTGGCAAGCTGCTGTTAGTTTTAGATAAGATCTTGATCTTATATATGTAATTTATTCGATATCTTATATATGTAATTTATTCGATAGAAAATAAATTCTAGCAATTATTAACATAAGATTAATAAGGCTGCTGTTAGTTTTAGATAAGATCGATATCTTATATATGTAATTTATTCGATATCTTATATATGTAATTTATTCGATATCTTATATATGTAATTTATTCGATATCTTATATATGTAATTTATTCGATAGAAAATAAATTCTAGCAATTATTAACATAAGATTAATAAGGCTGCTGTTAGTTTTAGATAAGATCGATATCTTATATATGTAATTTATTCGATATCTTATATATGTAATTTATTCGATATCTTATATATGTAATTTATTCGATATCTTATATATGTAATTTATTCGATAGAAAATAAATTCTAGCAATTATTAACATAAGATTAATAAGGCTGCTGTTAGTTTTAGATAAGATCGATATCTTATATATGTAATTTATTCGATATCTTATATATGTAATTTATTCGATATCTTATATATGTAATTTATTCGATATCTTATATATGTAATTTATTCGATAGAAAATAAATTCTAGCAATTATTAACATAAGATTAATAAGGCTGCTGTTAGTTTTAGATAAGATCGATATCTTATATATGTAATTTATTCGATATCTTATATATGTAATTTATTCGATATCTTATATATGTAATTTATTCGATATCTTATATATGTAATTTATTCGATAGAAAATAAATTCTAGCAATTATTAACATAAGATTAATAAGGCTGCTGTTAGTTTTAGATAAGATCGATATCTTATATATGTAATTTATTCGATATCTTATATATGTAATTTATTCGATATCTTATATATGTAATTTATTCGATATCTTATATATGTAATTTATTCGATAGAAAATAAATTCTAGCAATTATTAACATAAGATTAATAAGGCTGCTGTTAGTTTTAGATAAGATCTTGATCTTATATATGTAATTTATTCGATATCTTATATATGTAATTTATTCGATATCTTATATATGTAATTTATTCGATAGAAAATAAATTCTAGCAATTATTAACATAAGATTAATAAGGCTGCTGTTAGTTTTAGATAAGATCTTGATCTTATATATGTAATTTATTCGATATCTTATATATGTAATTTATTCGATATCTTATATATGTAATTTATTCGATATCTTATATATGTAATTTATTCGATATCTTATATATGTAATTTATTCGATATCTTATATATGTAATTTATTCGATAGAAAATAAATTCTAGCAATTATTAACATAAGATTAATAAGGCTGCTGTTAGTTTTAGATAAGATCTTGATCTTATATATGTAATTTATTCGATATCTTATATATGTAATTTATTCGATATCTTATATATGTAATTTATTCGATATCTTATATATGTAATTTATTCGATAGAAAATAAATTCTAGCAATTATTAACATAAGATTAATAAGGCTGCTGTTAGTTTTAGATAAGATCTTGATCTTATATATGTAATTTATTCGATATCTTATATATGTAATTTATTCGATATCTTATATATGTAATTTATTCGATAGAAAATAAATTCTAGCAATTATTAACATAAGATTAATAAGGCTGCTGTTAGTTTTAGATAAGATCTTGATCTTATATATGTAATTTATTCGATAGAAAATAAATTCTAGCAATTATTAACATAAGATTAATAAGGCTGCTGTTAGTTTTAGATAAGATCTTGATCTTATCTATGTAATTTATTCGATATCTTATATATGTAATTTATTCGATATCTTATATATGTAATTTATTCGATAGAAAATAAATTCTAGCAATTATTAACATAAGATTAATAAGGTTCATTTATCATTTATATACAATAATTGGATCGTATATATACAATAATTGGATCGTAGCGGGTATAGTTTAGTGGTATTAGAATTAGATTCTAGTTTATTAGAATTAGATTAGAGTCGCAATACGCAATAAAAAATCATCAGTATGAAAGCCAATTTTTTGTAATAAAAGATTCTACTCTGATCAAAAAAAAGAATATAAAAATAACACTTAATTTTTAAAAAGCCGTTTCTCTTTCGAGAAAGCACTTTCTTTTTTTAATTTCAAAATCTTTTTGTGATAGTTTGTGATAGATAAAAAAAAATAGAAAATCTATTTTCTTTCTTTTTTTTTTCAACAAAAAAAAAGATCTCGGAGATTGTGTAATGCTTACTCTCAAACTCTGTGTCTACACAGTAGTAATATTCTTTGTTTCACTATTCATCTTCGGATTTTTATCTAATGATCCAGGACGTAATCCTGGACGTGAAGAATAAAAAGAAGGTTTTTCGGGCTTGCTTTATTTTTGAATGTTCTTGGCATTTTATCTTTTCTACATCTTGAATTATTAAATGAAATAACAAAAAAAAATGGCAATGAAATAAAGTAAAAAAAAAAAAAACAAAGTAAAAATAAATTCATAAAAATAAATTAAATTAAAAAATTATTTTGAAAGATAAGAAAAGTACCAAGCAATCAATGCAAGCGGAAAGAGAGGGATTCGAACCCTCGGTACAAATAAATCGTACAACGGATTAGCAATCCGACGCTTTAGTCCACTCAGCCATCTCTCCACTCCAAATTGAAAAAAAAAGACTTACTATCTTTATCCTATATTAGTATCAATATCCTATATTGAAATTGAAGAACAAGGAATACTTGAAAAGGAAGAGTGCTTTTCTCCTCTTTTTAGTTCTCTTGATTATTTTTATTTTATTTTGGAATTACTTTGATTTTCAATTTTTATTTAATTATGCATATCAATTTTTAGTTAATTGGATTCCTATTACTTTAGATAGATTAATCGGATATATTCCTATTTCTTTATTTATATTAATCGGACTTTTGCTTTTAATCAATTTTTTTGATTGAGTTATCTAAAAATATAAACTAAAAAATACTGCTTCGGCTCAATTTCGAAAACAAAATCAAATAGAGATTTCTTTTGTATGAATGAAAAATACAAAAGAAATCTCTATTTGATTCAAAACTAAAAAAAGTTTATATTGTTGATATTGAAACAAGAGCAATCCTAATCCTAATTAGAACTATTTCGACTTCTCAGATAGAGGATAAAATAATATCCAAATCATACAGAATTCGTAATTCTTCTTTTTTTTTTCACAATCTCGAAAGGGTTCCCTGAAAAAAAGAATATATCTATCATTTTTCTGATTTTTTTAGGATCCTATGCCCTATACTATTACTTACTCGACAAAAGGTTCATTTATATACAATAATTGGATCGTAGCGGGTATAGTTTAGTGGTAAAAGTGTGACTCGTTCTATGAATCCTACTTAATAGTTAAGGGATCCTTCGGCTCAGATTCTGACTAAAAACTTTATTTCTTAAAAGGATTAAATCTTTTTCCCTATCAATGAAGCACTCAAGGAAAAATAGGCATTCTCATAATTTGTCTCTAAAAAGCGATTAGAGAAATTGAAAAAATTGGATTTTTAAATTATGAAACAGAATTTTTGAAATTGGATCAAGCCTTCCAATGAAATAAGTATGAATAAAAGATCTATGGAGATAGAATGACAGACAAGTCTATTTCGAATCGTAACTAAATCTTCCTTTTTTTCTTGAAGCCAAATTTAATTAAGCATTAAACGATGACTTTGGTTTATTATAGACATCGATATCTTGTTTTAGCCCGGTGGAACCCAAATTCTTTTCCTAAGGATTTTTTCAAATAGAAATAGAGGACGAAGTAACTAAAAAGATTATTCTTTTCAAAAGCATCCCCCCATCTAATCTAGAAGGATTATCTATAAAGCGCATTATTTTGAATGCATTAAATTTAAACCTTTAAACCAAGGGGCTGACATAGATATTATGGGTATGGTTGGACTTTTTTTGTGTACATCTTACGTCGTATTCTGAGATTTTCCTTGGAAATTTTTCCGTATTCCATAAAGGAGCCGAATGAAACCAAAGTTTCATGTTCGGTTTTGAATTAGAGACGTTCTCGATAATGAATCAACGTCGACTATAACCCCTAGCCTTCCAAGCTAACGATGCGGGTTCGATTCCCGCTACCCGCTCGCTCTCTAGACTCATACTCGCTACGCATTCTAGATAGTTAAAATAGAGAAAGAACCTTTCGAGATGGATTATTCTATCCAGATATAATCTGGATAGAATAAGAAATCGAATCTAAGCTTTTTTTAGTCTTTCTTTCTTTTATGAAATTAAAGTTCAATGATGATTAATATATCATTGATTGCAAAAAGCATCTCACTTTTTTTTGATGAATTTTCTGAAGAGGGAGGCGATGTTAAAGACAAAGAAAAAAGAACAAAAAATGGAAATGAAAAAAAAAAAAAGCGTCCATTGTCTAATGGATAGGACAGAGGTCTTCTAAACCTTTGGTATAGGTTCAAATCCTATTGGACGCGGGATTTTTACATATCTATTCCTTTTTACTTTCTATATATTCTATATTTTTTCAATTTAGTATCTATATAGATTCTTTCTAATTGTCTATCTAATTGTCTAATTGACTTTTCTTTTTCTTTGTATAATGTTCTATTTTTATTAATTGAAATTAATTGAAATTTGGATTTGATTTCGGTATTTTTGTAGAAATAGCCTAACGAAAGAGTCAGAGCAATCAATTTCATTCTACTTTACTTAAAGTATAAAACGTTCCATCTCTTCCCGAATCGCTTCTTTCAAAAGGGCTTCCGCTTCTTCGGTAAATGTTTTCGTAGAAGAGATGATTTCTTTGAACTGGGGTTTATTAATTTTGAAGTGCTCCCGTAACCGTTTAAGAAACGTGCTTACTTGTCCAATTTCGATTGAATCAAGATAACCATTCGTTCCGGTATAAATGGTCATTATTTGTTCCTCTACCGTGAGAGGATTCGCTTGGGATTGTTTGAGCAACTCGCGTAATCGTCGACCTCTTTCCAATTTTTGCTGACTACCTTTATCGAGAGCAGAAGCGAATTGTGCAAAGGCTTCTAATTCTAGAAATTGGGCCAAGTCTAATTTTAATTTACCAGCTACTTGTTTCATCGCTTTAATTTGAGCTGCGGATCCTACTCTGGAAACCGAAAGACCCACATTAATAGCAGGCCTGATTCCAGCATTGAATAAATCCGCGGATAAAAAGATTTGGCCATCAGTAATGGAAATTACATTAGTAGGAATATAGGCGGAAACGTCCCCCGCTTGGGTCTCAACTATTGGTAAAGCGGTCATACTTCCTTCACCTAAATGAGAACTTAATTTAGCGGCTCTTTCCAAAAGGCGCGAATGCAAATAAAAAACATCTCCTGGATAAGCTTCACGGCCGGGTGGTCTTCGTAATAAAAGAGACATTTCGCGATAAGCCTGCGCCTGTTTGGAGAGATCATCATAAATGATTAAAGTATGTCGTTTAAGGTACATAAAATATTCGGCCAGAGCCGCGCCTGTATAAGGAGCAAGGTATTGTAATGTAGCTGGAGAAGCCGCCATTTCGGCTACAATAGTAGTATATTTCATTGCCCCCTTTTCCTGTAAAGTCGTTACTACCTGAGCCACAGAAGATGCTTTTTGACCAATAGCTACATAAACACATATTACATTCTGTCCTTGTTGATTCAGAATCGTATCAGTAGCTACTGCCGTTTTACCGGTCTGTCTGTCCCCAATAATTAATTCTCGCTGACCCCGCCCTATGGGGATCATCGAATCAATAGCAATAAGTCCTGTTTGCAGAGGCTCATATACGGATCGCCTCGAAATAATACCTGGAGCAGGGGATTCAATTAACCGAGATTGCGAAGATGAAATTTCGCCGCGACCATCAATAGGTTTACCCAGAGCATTGATAACACGACCCAAAAAAGCCTCACTAACAGGTATCTGAGCAAGTCTTCCTGTTGCTTTTACAGAACTTGTCTCTTGTATCATCAAACCGCCGCCCATTAAAACAACACCAACATTATTTGGTTCCAAATTAAGAGCAATGCCTATTGTACCCTCTTCAAATTCGACTAATTCACCTGCCATTACGTCCTTCATACCAGAAATACGCGCAATGCCATCGCCCACTTGAAAAACGGTACCGATATTTTCAATCTTGACTTCCTTTTTATATTTTTTAATACGTTCACGAATACGATTGCTAATCTCGTCTGCTCGAATGGTTACCATGAGTATTTATTCCTTTATTGAAAAAAAAAATAATGCCTATAACAGAAGGACTAATCAGTGATTTCTTTTATCGTCCGCAACATGTCAATATTAGCACTGATGATACGTAAATGTAATTCGTTGGTTAAACGACTATTCAGAGTCTCTAGAGCTCGTTCTAAGGCTTGTTGAAAAAATCGTTGGCGGACTTGATTAAGTGTTTTTTCTTGTTCAAAACGAATTCTTTCATTTTGTGAATTTTCTTTTTGTTCTATATTCTGATAAGTTGAATTCATTAAAGCCAATATTTTTCGTTCTGTATCAGAGGATTCGTTCACTCGATACTGATCTGCTTCTATTTCGATTTTCCGTAAACGGGCGCGGGCTTTTTCTAGCTGTTCAATGGCACCCCCGCGGAGTTCTTCTGAATTTCGAATAGTATTCAAAATCCGTTGTTTTCGATTATCTAATAAATCACTTAATGAAAGTAGATTATCCATTCCTTTCAAAATTTTCATAATCCCTTCCCGAACCAAACATGAATCTTTCGATTCATTTGGCTCTCACGCTCAATGATTTCAATTCCTTAAGTCCGGCAAATTGAAATCTCTTTTTTCGACTACCGCGAGCCTATCCTCTATTTCTATATTTGGAATTTGGAATTCCTATGCCTATTGAAACAAATCCAAGACCGGAATATTCAGAGGACTCTTCGAACCCAACAAGTAATTGTCAGTAAAGTTGTTTCTTTTTTTCTTCAAATCCAAAGAATTTACTTTATCATAGGTTATCACAATTCAGCATTGGATAACAATGGGCAAAAGACCCATTTTTTTTTAGTTAAGAAAAAAAAAAAAAATGAAAAAAAAGGTGTTGAAATCATTTTTTCAACATGAGTGTTCTATGTCGAAAACATTTTAAAATATTCATTTTTTTTTTACCAAATTTTTGATTAACATTGTAGTAGAAAGAAGACTTTGCTGTGTCTGGACTTCAAATAGGTTCGCTTTAACCATGTTACTAGTCCCATCCCAATTTTTGGTTGATAGAGAGAGAATCAAAGTCTATTTACCAATGAATCGTGCGAAATGCTATGGTTCTTAAAGATGAGTTTTGAATTTATTCATAAGTCATTCGCAGGATCATGCACCGCTTCTGTCTTAGTGAAAACAAAAAAAAGTGCAGCTGGCTCAATTCAGCGGATTCTTGAAATAAACAACTCGCACACACTCCCTTTCCAAAAAGAATTAATACACCAAGAACTACGATTAGATTTATTGGATTTGTTGCTAAAATATCGGTATTGAATCCGAAACTCCCGGCGGATGGCCAGTGATCCAAGGGAACGAAAGAATCGGTTACATTTTTCATAAGATCTCCTCTTCTCTTATAGATATAGACAGACTCATTATCTATTTTTGATTCTTAATTAATTGTAGTTTTTATTTTCTATATTCGAGTTCTAATATTTCTTATTTATTTCATTATTCTATTATTATTTAGTATTTTAGTATTTCGATTAGTTTTTATTCATTCATTTACCTATTTTTTTTGTAAATAGACTCAAAAAACGGCGATTTAGAAAGAAATCTATTTTTTTTCCAATTGAAATTTTAGATTTCTAAATATCTAATACGAATAATATTTATTCGAATTAGATATCAGGTCTTGTCTGAATCAAGAAATACTTTCTTTTTTCCTTTGTTGCAACACGGCCTCAAAAACTTTTGTTGATTTAATTGGGGAGAGACTTTTGTTGATTTAATTGGGGAGAGAGGGGAGGGGAGGAGGAAGAAAGCGAGTTCGATATACAAATTCCTTATCCTCAAATAAGTCCTTCCCATGGGTTAGTGTACCAAGTGTACCAATAAATAAGTACTTGTAAATGTTAAATCTTGATAGAATTCAAAAAAAGCAAGCAGCAAGTCCCAAGTCCAAAAATACAATTTTTTTGTTAGGATTAGACAAAAGGATTTGCAAATAAAAGGGCTAATGCGACAACCAGCCCATAAATTGTTAAAGCTTCCATAAAAGCCAAACTAAGCAATAAAGTACCCCTAATTTTTCCCTCCGCATCCGGCTGTCTCGCAATACCCTCCACAGCTTGCCCCGCAGCAGTACCTTGACCAATTCCAGGTCCAATAGAAGCAAGCCCAACGGCCAACCCAGCAGCAATAACGGAAGCGGCAGCAATCAATGGATTCATGATAAATTCCTCCAAAAAAATAAAGAAATCAAAATGGTTAATGATACAATGGTTAATGATACAATCAACCAATAAATAGAAATTATGACTTAGTTAGTCCATCGATAATATGAATATTCTCATTCAATCAAAGTAACTAAGAGGAACTCAGAACTGGTAATTGAAATAGAATACTATTGAATGATCAGAACTAGACTCTATTGGATGATCAGAACTAGAATCTATTGGATTGAAATTCCTATCTAAATTACCAATAGTAGGACGTGTTATATTAGAGATAGAGATAGCTGGAGCTCATACCTAATTAGTTAATGCTTACTATTCCATATACGTGTCTTTCTTGCATAACGTAAACCAACTATTCGATTCGTATCTTCAATTCAATTTGAAAATTGTAAACGCTTCACTTCCTTTTCTTTATGATTATCCTACATACATTCTCATTATCCTAAAGAATTACATGGATACAATCACTCTAAAGGGAAAAATTCATTAGTACGAATCATTCCATAGATATTGAGCTCTTTTTGATTTGGTTGGTTGATCAAAGTTAATGTGATTTATTTTTTTTTACTTCCCCATTATCCTAATATTTTTTTACTCTTCTGTTAGATCACTAGATCATATAAATAAGCCTTTTTGTCTATTTCTGTGTTCACAAACAAAGTCAATTATCTTGAGCAAGGCTATTGTCTTGCACTACGCTAGAAACAAAATTGATAAACGGAGTCAATCAATGATGCCCTTCCATGGATTCGCCTATATAAGCAGCAGCTAAAGTTGAAAAAATAAGAGCTTGAATACCACTTGTAAATAATCCAAGGAACATGACCGGTATAGGAACTACTGAAGGTACTAAAGAAACCAGAACAACAACTACTAATTCATCCGCTAATATATTTCCGAAAAGTCGAAAGCTAAGTGATAAGGGTTTTGTAAAATCTTCTAAAATGTTAATGGGTAAAAGAATTGGCGTTGGTTGAATATATTTACCAAAATAACTTAATCCTTTTTTGCTAAGTCCCGCATAAAAATATGCTATTGACGTAAGTAAAGCTAAAGCAACGGTCGTATTTATATCATTCGTAGGTGCAGCTAACTCCCCCTGAGGTAACTCTATGATTTTCCAAGGTAAAAGCGCCCCTGACCAATTCGAAACAAAAATAAATAGAAAGAGAGTTCCAATAAAAGGAACCCATGGACTATATTCTTCTCCAATCTGAGTTTTGCTCACGTCTCGAATGAATTCAAGGACGTATTCAAAGAAATTCTGACCGTCGGTCGGAATGGTTTGTGGATTCCGAACAGTTACAATGGCCGAGCCTACTAAAATAGCAATTACAACCCAAGAAGTTATAAGTACTTGGGCATGGACTTGGAAACCACCTATTTTCCAATAGAAATGCTGGCCGACTTCCACACCGGATAGATCATATACTCCTTTTAATGTGCTGATGGAACATGATATAACATTCATATTGCCTTCTGAAAGAAAACTTTTCAATAAATTATTTTGATTCACCCTTCTTTCTTTTTTTGATCTTGCCCACTTGAATTGTATTTTTTTTTGGCCACGAGCGAATTCAGTACTATCTATTTATTCCCCGTTCGTTATTTTGATTTCTTTTGCGCAATTCAGGAATAATAACTGATTCCATAACTCTCTTGGATTCACAAAACAATTTTGGATCTTCTATTTTTTATCTTATTATTAATCAGGGCTCTGGTCTATAGCTAGAACGACCTTCACAAATTGCAAATACTAATTTGTTAAGAATGAATCGGATTGAAGGTATACTATCATCATTTGCAGGAATCGGCATATCTGCGAGATCCGGGTCACAATTTGTATCAATTAAGGAAATCGTTGGAATTCCCAAAGTGATACATTCTCGAAGAGCTATATATTCTTTTTGCTGATCAATGATTATTACAATATCGGGCAGTCGCACCATATATTTTAGCCCGCCCAGATATCTTTCCAAGCGAGATAACTGTCTCTTCAATCGAGCCGGATTCCCTTTTTTAATACGGTCGAATCCACCTGTCTTTTGTTCCCTTCTCAAGTCTCTGAACTGGCGAAGTCTCATTTCTGTATGGGACCAATTTGTTAAAATTCCGCCGTTCCATTTTTTATGAACATAATGACATCGAGCTTTTTTTGCAGCTCGTACTACCGAATCCGCGACTTGTTTTTTTGTCCCAACAATTAAGAATTCTTTTCTTCTACTTGCTGCATCAAAAACTAAATCACAAGCTTCTGATAAAAAACGAGCAGTCCTAGTAAGATTTGTAATATGAATACCTTTACATGTTGCAGAGATATAAGGTGCCATTCGCGGATTCCATTTTTTAATACCATGACCAAAATGAACTGATGCTTGCAGCATCTCTTCCAAATTAATGTTCCAATATCTTTTTCTTATCATTTTTCCCCACACTCCCTCTCTCTTCTTTCAACGCAAAAAAGAGCGATGAGACACGCTGAAATAAATAATTGTTCCGACGGAACCTTGCTCTTTTCCCGGAGATTGGCCGTTGGTACACGATCCAACCGATGCATTTCTTTCTATTCCTTACTCTTATTCTCTTTCTTCGTTTTTTTTCTTGATATGAAGTGAATTGCTTTCTGACTCCTAATATAAGAAAAACAAATCACAGGATCACCACATCAATAGGTAAACTAACCGGATGAATCTCTTCTCAAGAATCAATGCAGGAATCATGAAATCCTCTCAATTCCATGATTGTTCTGTTGTATTGTATCCTAGCAATTTTTTGAAAGACAAGAATCTACTAACTCCTTGTGGTGGAACAAAAGATCTCTCATTTCCCCCTCGAATAAATTCTTCCTTTTGGTTTTCAAAGGAATGCTTTTATATTGCCGTGCGCGGTCTACTAATCTTTTGAATGCAGTACCCAGAGGGATCATACTCATACTACCTAGAACAACATTTTCTTTCAGGCCTTTTAACCAATCAATACGACCACGGAGAGCAGCTTTTGCTAAAACGCGAGCAGCCTCTTGAAAGCTGGCCTCGGATATGAAACTTTGAGTATTCAGAGATGTT